>NC_026008.2:21579339-21735337 GCF_000442705.2 Elaeis guineensis | reverse complement strand
ACGGCTCCGCCCGGACTCCTACGGGAGCCGGGCTCCACCATCAGCAGCAGGGCGGCTCCGTCCGGACTCTTACGGGAGCCAAGCTCCGACCTCAGTATCAACTACTGGAGCCGGACTCCACCCACGACCTCAACCGAAGGGGGGACTCCTCCCGAACCCCTGCAAAAGCCGAACTCCGACCACTGCCGAGCCTCGATCAACAGATTCGCGTCCCTTGGCAGATAACAATAACAGCCATGATCCTGTTCCGCTTCCTGTAGCGGATCCCGCGCGGCTCCACCCCCCCTGCGGCGGACCCACTACTCTCTGACAGACTGTACCAACGGCCACGATTCTGCTCCACTCCCTGCGGTAGGTGCTGCACGATCCCACTACTCGCTGACAACTAGCGGCGACGGACACCGCCCCACTACCTGCAACAGGTCCTACGTGGCAGGCTATGGCGATAGCCACGGGTCTACCCCACTATCTTTCGCAATCAATTCCTCTGACCATGGGCGGCCCACTACCAGGCGGTTACAAACGTCGCCATCAATCCCTTGCCTCCTCTGCCTATAAAAAGGAGACCCAGATATGTTATCCTTTAAGCTCATTCTTCCTTATCTCAAAACTCTGCTAAATTCTCCGTTCGAGCACTCCATTCTTGTTGAAGCAGAAAACTGACTTGAGCGTCGGAGGGTCTTGCCGGAGCAACCCCACCTCCGGTTTAGACTTCCCTTGCAGGTCCCGGTGGCGACCGCGGCTTCCCCGACTCCAGCTTCTCCGGCGCAAGCGGATTTTTGCACCAACAGGATTGGCGCTAGAGGAAGGGCCCTGTGTCTTCGCAGCACCCTTGTTCTTGAAGGAGCGCTCAACGGACCCGCTCCCAGCTGTCTTTTCCGGCATCCAATCCTCTTTTCCCCATCCGATGCCCTCTCGCGAGGTTTCTGCAGAACTACCTCCAGCTATGGTTGCTGATAAAGGGTGGCCGGATGACCAGTCTTCGCCGGATTCCGTCAACGTCATCTCGGGGGAGTCCCGGTCGGAGGCAATCAGCACATCAGCTGCACCCCTCAAGCGGCAAAAAGTTGAAGAGCCCATAGCCTTCACTGAAGAAGATGCCCAGGGAGTCCAATTCTCTCATAACGACGCGGTCGTAATTTTCTTGAACATAGCAAATTATGACGTCCGTCGCATTCTCGTCGACAACGAAAGTTCGGCTGACATCTTATTCTACAGTGCCTTTTCGAGAATGGCCACTCTTGGCGGTCATCTAAGGCCGATGTGCTCCCCCTTGATAGGGTTTACTGGTGACGCCGTTCCGACGGAAGGGATGATAGCTCTAACTGTGACCGCGGGTTAGCATCCAAAACAGTCCAGAGCCCAGGTGAATTTCCTGGTGGTAAAGGCACCATCTGCCTACAATGCAATTCTTGGCCGACCCGGCCTCAATGCCCTCAGAGCCGTTGTTTCAACCTACCATTTGAAATTGAAGTTCCCCACCGACAAGGGGATCGGAGAAGTCCGGGGAGACCAAGCGCTGGCCAGGCACTGCTACAATATTGCCTTGCAAAAAAGCGATCAAGCGGACCTCTGTCCAGTCGACGGGTTAGATGTGCGCGATGACCTCACGGAAGAGAGGGGCGGTCCGATCGAGGACCTAATAGCAATTCCTTTGAATGATGGGAACGCTGAGCATGTGGTGTTAATCGGCTCCAGCCTGGAGGAGGAGGTGCGGACGCATCTCGTGGATTTCCTCCGAAGGAATGCGGACGTTTTCGCATGGGTCCCGGCGGATATGCCGGGGATTGAGACAGAAGTCATGGAACATCACCTGGCGGTCGACCCTAAACATCAACCAACAAAAGAAAAGATCCGGAGTCATGCCCCGGAGAGGTAGAAGGCGATAGCCGAGGAAGTGGATAAACTTCTCAAGGCCGGATTCATCAAGGAGGTCAATTATCCTGAGTGGATCTCCAATGTTGTCTTGGTCAAGAAAGCAAACGGCAAGTGGAGGATGTGTATCGACTTCAAAAAGCTGAATAAAGCTTGCCCAAAGGACAGCTACCCCCTTCCCAGGATCGACCAACTGGTGGACGCTACCTCGGGCCATGAGCTTCTCACTTTCATGGACGCATTCTCCGGCTATAACCAGATTAGAATGGCATCGGAAGATGAAGAGAAGACTGCTTTTATCACTAATCGCGGCCTTTACTGCTACAGGGTTATGCCGTTCGGCCTCAAGAACGCGGGTGCAACCTATCAACGACTGGTGAACAAGATCTTCAAGGAGCAGATCGGCCGAAACATGGAGGTTTATGTGGACGATATGCTCGTGAAAAGCAGGTCTTCCAAAAATCATGTCGCCGACCTCGAGGAAACCTTTGGCGCTCTTCGGAAGTATGGGATGAAGCTGAACCCGACCAAATGCGCCTTTGGGGTAACCTCAGGAAAGTTCCTGGGCTTCATGGTATCGGGGCGCGGGATCGAGGCCAATCCGGAGAAAATTTGCGCCATCCAAAATATGACTGCCCCAAGATCGATCAAGGAAGTTCAGTGCCTCACGGGAAGAGTTGCGGCTCTTAATCGCTTTGTCGCTAGGTCGGCCGAACGATGTCTGTCCTTCTTTCAAACCCTCAAGCAGCCGAAGAACTTCTGTTGGACCTCTGAATGCCAACAGGCATTCGAAGAATTAAAAAGCTACCTTAGCTCGCCCCCACTGCTGGCGAAGCCCGAGCCCAAGGAGGAATTATTTTTGTACCTGGCAGTCTCTCCCACAGCCCTTGCAGCTGTCCTTGTTAAAGAGGAAACGAAAGTCCAGCGATCGGTCTACTACATTAGTCGCGTATTGAGGGACGCCGAGACCAGGTATACTAAATTAGAAAAACTGACCTACGCCTTGTTGATTGCAGCTCGGAGACTCCGGCCTTACTTTCAAGGGCACACGGTGACGTTACTCACCGACCAACCGATCAAGGCGGTTTTACACCGAGCTGATATCTCTGGGAGAATGGCGAAATGGGCCATCGAGCTCACAGAATTCGACATCAACTACAAACCTAGACCGGCGATAAAAGTCCAAGTGTTGGCGGATTTCATAGTAGAATGCACCATCCCCGAGGAGGCCGAACCTGGGCAAAACAAAATTGATGACCTGAGGACTCAACCGAACTCCCCCGACGAAGAAGCCAGTTCCTCCGATAGCTTTTGGACCCTCCATGTGGACGGATCATCCAACACGGCAGGCGCGGGTGCGGGCCTGATCTTGACCAGCCCGGAGGGAGTCGTTGCGGAGTACGCTCTACGTTTCGAATTCTCCGCAACAAACAATGGAGCAGAGTATGAAGCTCTGATCGCAGGATTGAGGATCGCGAGGGAGCTCGGAATAGGTCAACTCCGGGTGCATAGCGATTCCCAACTTGTGGTGGGGCAAGTCAGCGGGAGCTTTGAAGCGCGGGAGGACAGTATGGCCAAATATCTTGAGAAGGTGAAGGAGTTCATCCCTGCCTTTGGCAATTTCGACATCAGACAAATTCCAAGGTCGAAAAACACCAGAGCCGATCTTCTCTCCAAACTGGCGACATCGGCTCCGGCCGAATTGCCAAAAGGCATCCTCTTTGAAGTTTTAAAACATCCGAGTACAGAAGAACCGCGACTCGTAATGGAGATCGACCACGAGCACAGCTGGGTCGACCCGCTAATAACCTATCTTAGAGACGGGATTCTCCCCCAGGACGCGAAAGAAGCCCGGAAACTCCGAAATCAAGCCTCCCGGTACATCCTCTATGAGGGCAAATTGTACAAAAGATCGTACTCCTTGCCTCTCTTAAGATGCCTCCGACCCTCAGAAGCTGACTACGCTTTATGGAAAGTACATGAGGGAGCTTGCAGAAGCCATTTAGGTGCCAGGTCTCTATCCCACAAGCTACTCCGCCAAGGGTATTACTGGCCAACAATGCATCGTGATTCAATCGAATATGTCAAAAGGTGTGATAGATGCCAGAGATACGCCAACGTCCAGAGACAACCTGCTACCGAGCTTACACCCTTGAGTGCCCCATGGCCTTTTGCGCAGTGGGGGATGGATATTCTTGGCCCCTTTCCCATGGCGTCTGGTCAAAGGAAATTCCTCCTCGTAGCAATCGACTACTTCACCAAATGGGTCGAGGTCGAGCCGCTAGCCAAAATCACAGAAGCGAAAGTGCAGGATTTCGTCTGGAAATCGATCGTGTGCAGGTTCGGTTTGCCTAGAACCCTCATCACTGACAATGAACGGTAATTCGTGGGGGCCAGATTTGCTGAATTCTGTGAAGACCTAAACATCTCCCACAAATTCACATCAGTGGCCCATCTCCAGGCGAACGGCGAAGCTGAGGTAACAAACAGAACCCTTTTGCAGGGGATTAAGACCAGGCTCGAAAAGGCAAAAGGAACTTGGGCGGACGAACTTTATCATGTGCTATGGGCTTATCGGACCACCCAGAGGTTGCCTACAGGAGAGACTCCCTTTGCTTTAGCCTTTGGTACGAAAGCCGTCATCCCGATCGAGCTTAAACTCCCGTCGGCACGAGTCGTGGCATTCGACGAACCCCAAAACGCGCAAAGTCTCGGAGCCAACCTCGACCTACTGGAAGAAAGGCGGGAGATTGCTCAGGTTCGAATGGCAGCCTACAGACAGAAAGTTGCCCGATATTACAACGCCCGAGTCAAGAACAAGGCATTCAAAGCAGGAGATCTAGTGCTCCGGCGAGCTGCTGTCTCACAACCACAGGGCCAGGGGAAGCTCGTCCCAAACTGGGAGGGACCTTATGAGGTCAAAGAAGTAGTCCGACCTGGAACTTATTATCTTAAGGAGCTCGGAGGAGCCGACCTCCCGCGACCTTGGAGCTCAGAAAACTTACGGATGTACTACCAGTAATTTCGTCCTAATCAAAAAATGCGTGCCCATTTATCTTGGGACAATCCAAGCAGACGGTATGAAAAATGAGAGGGCAACCTTATAAAAGTCGAAAGCCCGGTTCTTTTAGACCGGATGGGGGGAGAGGCCTTGCAACGCCCATATGTGCCCCCACAGCCCTGTTAGGGACAGGAGGAGAACCTCGCCCTAACTTGAGCAAAGTCGAAGGTCCGGTTCTTTTAGACCGGATGGGGGGAGAGGCCTTGCAACGCCCATATGTGCCCCCGCAGCCCTGTTAGGGACAGGAGGAGAACCTCGCCCTAACTTGAGCAAAGTCGAAGGCCCGGTTCTTTTAGACCGGATGGGGGGAGAGGCCTTGCAACGCCCATATGTGCCCCCACAGCCCTGTTAGGGACAGGAGGAGAACCTCGCCCTAACTTGAGCAAAGTCGAAGGCCCGGTTCTTTTAGACCGGATGGGGGGAGAGGCCTTGCAACGCCCATATGTGCCCCCACAGCCCTGTTAGGGACAGGAGAAAAATCTCGCCCTAACTTGAGCAAAGTCGAAGGCCCGGTTCTTTTAGACTGGATGGGGGGAGAGGCCTTGCAACGTCCGAATGTGCCCCCACAGCCCTGTTAGGGACAGGAGGAGAACCTCGCCCTAACTTGAGCAAAGTCGAAGGCCCGGTTCTTTTAGACCGGATGGGGGGAGAGGCCTTGCAACGCCCGAATGTGCCCCACAGCCCTGTTAGGGACAGGAGGAGAACCTCGCCCTAACTCGAGCAAAGTCGCAGCCCTGTCAGGAACAGGAGGAGAACCTTGTCCTGACATGAGCAAAGTGGAAGGCCCGGACTCCTACGGGAGCCGGGTCCCTACGCCAAAGAAGACTTCACCCGGACTCCTACGGGAGCCGGGTTCCGCCGCAAAAAAGACTTCACCCGGACTCCTACGGGAGCCGGGTTCCGCCGCAAAAAAGACTTCACCCGGACTCCTACGGGAGCCGGGTCCCTACGCCAAAGAAGACTTCATCCGGACTCCTACGGGAGCCGGGCTCCGCCGCCAACTTCAGCTACAGGACAACTCCGCCCGGACTTCTACAGAAGCCGGGCTTCACTTATGACTTTTATTGCAGAAAAACTTTGCCCTGACTCTTATGAGAATCGAGCTACTCCAACTTCCGGAGGGCTTCTCCGTTCGGACTATCAAGGGAGCCGAACTTAGCTTCGACTTCAGCGGAGAAAAATTCAAGTAAACCTGACAAGTGGGTATCTCCGAACGACATAAAAGCCGAAAAGAAGCTCGGCGAATGACGACCCCATATGAACTGAAAAGGTCGCCGACGACCTGGGAACGACGTAACACAGACAAAGGGAAGGAAAGAAAAATGAAGAAGTTCGGCAGACAGCTATTTAACACAAGATGCAAACAAGGTACTGAAATCACTTTTTCGTTTAACAGAAGTACACGTTACAGGACCCGGTGGGTCAGGAAAAAAGAAGATACACGTCATCCCAAATATCGCGAGCACGGTTCGGGCAGGACGAACCGGAGGCCGCTCCGAGCTACGAACTCAGTCTCTATCCTTCCCAGTCACATTCTCCAGTGCGTGTAACAGCTCTCGCCCCATCTTGCCTCATTCTATCCCCGAAGTCCCAACCTTAGCGGGAAAGGGGTGGGATAGATCTCCGGAAGCGGTGGGGGTAACGGCGGCAGTAGTGAAGACCTGTTTCAAGAAGAATCGTAGCCACTTCAGGAGCGGTTGGGACACCAGAGATATGCCTCATCTCCGAATTCACCACGACGGCCGCCACCCGAGATGCTCCGGCAAGGTCGGCATGCATTACTTCCACCATCCCCGCAACAAGTTCTACTGCCCCACCGTCGACGCCGACCGCCTTTGGTCTCTCGACCCCGACGGCGTCAAGGATCCCGTCATGGCTTATGACGTCTATTCTGCCCTCTTGACCGATATCACCCTGCCTTGCTGCCCCGAGATTCGCGGGCAGAATAGCTTCACCGACAGCCCCCGTTATTAAACCCCTGTTGTTGAAGGAATTCTTCCTTGAGCTCCCTTTGGCACGACGGAGATTCTCACCGGCCGCCATTCTCCTCCTCACCTTTCTCCAAACCCTAAAGGTTCCCTCAAGAACAGCCCCACGAGTAGAGAACATGGTGAGGGAAGAAGACAGGGACTGGGGTGAGAGAAGCAAGACTCTCAGATGAAAGAACAGCAACAGGATTGAAATCGCGAAGGGACCGAGGGGTTTAAATAGCCGATGGATCCTGACGTAGTTATGACGGTGGGTATTCCTGGGCCAACTGGTGTGTGCCATGTGGCGCACTTATCCCCTTCACCGCCATCAAGGGTTGACCGCTCACAAATTCCCGCAAAGCGATGCTTGGGATCGCATTTCAACGGGGGTTCCGAAAAGACTTTTCAAGTCACCTTCACCGAAAAACGGACTCTGACGTGCACGCATTAAATGGGGGCGACAGTGCGCAAGGTTCGAAGGGGCAATTCTAGCTGCGCACATCTCTCTCTGTGTACTTCCTTCGCTTGAAATTTAAACTCGGAAGTAGGGAGACTGGTGTTGGGTATAAAATACCCGCAGCCGAAATCGACGGCAGAACGGCTCCGTCCGGACTCCTACGGGAGCCGGACTCCTCCATCGACAGCAGAACGGCTCCGTCCGGACTCCTACGGGAGCCGGGCTCCGCCATCGACGGCAGAATGGCTCCGCCTAGACTCCTACGGGAGCCGGACTCCGCCATCGACGGCAGAACGGCTCCGCCCGGACTCCTACGGGAGCCGGGCTCCGCCATCGACGGCAGAACGGCTCCGCCCGGACTCCTACGGGAGCCGGGCTCCGCCATCGACGGCAGAACGGCTCCGCCCGGACTCCTACGGGAGCCGGGCTCCTCCATCGACGGCAGAGCGGCTCCGCCCGGACTCCTACGGGAGTCGGGCTCCTCCATCGACAGCAGAACGGCTCCGCCCGGACTCCTACGGGAGCCGGGCTCCGCCATCGACAGCAGAACGGCTCCGCCCGGACTCCTACGGGAGCAGGGCTCCGCCATCAGCAGCAGGGCGGCTCCGTCCGGACTCTTACGGGAGCCAAGCTCCGACCTCAGTATCAACTACTGGAGCCGGACTCCACCCACGACCTCAACCGAATGGGGGACTCCTCCCGAACCCCTGCAAAAGCCGAACTCCGACCACTGCCGAGCCTCGATCAACAGATTCGCATCCCTTGGCAGATAACAATAACAGCCATGATCCTGTTCCGCTTCCTGTAGCGGATCCCGCGCGGCTCCACCCCCCCTGCGGCGGACCCACTACTCTCTGACAGGCTGTACCAACGGCCACGATTCTGCTCCGCTCCCTGCGGCAGGTGCTGCACGATCCCACTACTCGCTGACAACTAGCGGCGACGGACACCGCCCCACTACCTGCAACAGGTCCTACATGGCAGGCTATGGCGATAGCCACGGGTCTACCCCACTATCTTTCGCAATCAATTCCTCTGACCATGGGCGGCCCACTACCAGGCGGTTACAAACGTCGCCATCAATCCCTTGCCTCCTCCGCCTATAAAAAGGAGACCCAGATATGTTATCCTTTAAGCTCATTCTTCCTTATCTCAAAACTCTGCTAAATTCTCCGTTCGAGCACTCCATTCTTGTTGAAGCAGAAAACTGACTTGAGCGTCGGAGGGTCTTGCCGGAGCAACCCCACCTCCGGTTTAGACTTCCCTTGCAGGTCCCGGCGGCGACCGCGGCTTCCCCGACTCCAGCTTCTCCGGCGCAAGCGGATTTTTGCACCAACAATCGGAATTATGGAATATAAGCACTTGCAAATTGAATGAGTCTAAATGTGGGCATGTAAGGCAAGTACTCACATCACCAATACTAGTGTCTCACCCCCATAGATGACTAGAAGGCAAATACATACATATATATGTACATACATTCATACATACATACATACATACATACATATTGTGCAAGGAAGCATACTTACAATGTGATCTAATAAAAATAAAATATGATTATAAATTCCACACAAGTAACTAACCATGGATAAAATTAGAAAGAGTAAAGAAGGCAACAACTTGATACCAATCCTAAGCCTTGGAACAAGTTCCATTTCTCTAATTTTGGTGTCCTCCCTCTTCCTCACTTCTTTCAAAACCCTATGAAAACCTTCATGGACCCATCTCTTCATTAAGAGATTCAATAATTGTGATTTAATAATAAAGCAAAAATATACATTACACATAGGTGACTAATTATAGACAAAAATAAAAAAACAAAGAAGATAACAACTTGATACCGATCCTAAGCTATAAAATTTATTCTATTTCTCTAATTTCGATGTCTCATCTCTCCCTGATCACTTTTTTTAGAACCCTCTAAAAACCCTCAATGACCCATCTCTGCACCGAGCAATTCAATGATAAATGAAAATAAGAAAAAATATCAAAAATCAAATAATTGAAAGATCACAACAAGAGCATCTAAAATATTAGTACTCAAATAAACACCTTCATATGGAGCTTCAAAATGAGTTGTTTAGTAAGCTATGTGAACTAAAAGTTTTCAAATGCCAGATGAGCCTCTCTAGGAGTTGTAATATCACATTTCACATTTTTATGTTTGATTAACTAGTAAATTCACTCATATTTCTTTAGCCAATATATATAAAAAAAATAAATCTGTATTGAGTGAGAGGAACTTATTTACTTCTCGCGGATAGACTATCTACTTTGGTTTAAACAATTTCTTGATTTTCTCCATGCAAATCATTGATTAATCTAAAACTTCAATAACAATGTTAACCTATTTTGCCATTGAAGGACAGCCGAAAATGTTTGAACTTCAAAGTCAGTTCAATACAAAATTATAGTGTTGGCTCAATATTGCTTGGCTCAAGAACTATGTTACCTTGTTCTATGGAGGTCTTATTCTAAAATCCTCAACCATTTGCCATCCTTTGACTAGATTCACATAGAAAATGCAAATAAATTTTACAATTGAGAAGAAGGAACTATTCAAGTGCACATCAGTCGAAGAAAAGCTAGAACACACAGAGTTCATATTGGGTCTTACTTAAGAAGGATGTTATTAGAACAAACTAAAATTTTTCCTAATAAAGCATGATCCTCAACCTTCCATCACCCAAGCATGTTCATGAAGCCAGCCATTGAAACTGCATTGACTGATCTTAAAATGTTAATGTTCATTGGAAGGAGAAAATCCTTACCCTTCAGTATGCCTACAAAATGATAGGAGATAAAAATGCATTCATCAATAATCAGTTTTAAAAATAGAAACAAAATATTACATTCAACATGAAGATGATCCTTTGCTCCTAGAAATTGCTATTATTGCATTTAGTATAATTCTTCTAAGATAAAGAGATGAGAATGGGAAAATGAAATTGGTTTAAGTTCAAATAGAAGGTGTAACACTAGAGGACTGCTTGAAGGACTGGGGGCATTGCCAAACAGGTATAATACTAAAGGCTCATGGTGCATGAAGAAAGGGATGTTCTTTGTTTTCTTTTGGTGATAATATACCTTCTATATTAACCAAGAAGATGCTGGGCTAGGATCTAAACAATGACCTTATCAAATAGTGGCATCATGCATCTACCATTATTTTTTAGTTAAAATACTTAGTGGAAGTCATGATTTTAGTATTTGAAACATGCTAAGCATCAACTAAACAAGTGACAACCAAAAGTTCTATTGACCGTGTTAAGGCCTAGTACATCAAGGCAACGACAAATTTAAAGCTGGAATATTGCAAATACATTATCAGATTGTGCAAAATAAATGTTTAAAAGATATATTTTTGATATAGAAATTTATCTTTACATCTTTTCCACGGGTGCCAAGTTGGCCTTTAGGAGGTTAAATTGCTATGACCTACATAGTATGCAAAGACAAATGCATAGATTTACGTGTAACTATTCCTTGCAGAGCATGCACATATATATGTTTCTTTCTTTTTATTTTATTTTTTATTAGTCTTAATACATGCAGACCTTTGAACAGTGTCACTCAAAAAATAGATGCATAGATTTACCTGTAACTCATATCCATGTCAAAAGTTATGTGCATGACAGCATTAGGATTGATTTCAAGATCTCACAAAATTTAACACACTAAAGTATATTGGAAGTCAAATGGTCAGATTAAATTCGCACAAATGATCTAGACATAGAGATTAAAATAAATCAGGAGCCCGATGTAATTTGACACTCGATCTTAATGGATCTTGGCACAAACACAACTATAGTCACAAATCCAGCATTCAAGAGTACCATCCCGACTGTACTTGGACTACAAACTCACTTCTGCTAGCAAATGTACGAACATCAGAGAAGCATAGAACCCAAAACAGCTGCCCATCCTGTTGCTTAGGATGGGGACAACAAATAAAACACATATTGTGCAGACGGAGACTCTTAACTTTTTCTATATTATTGATTCATCTCAAAAATAGGAACAGAAAAAGTGTTTCTTGCCTTGCCTTGTACTGATGCACCAAAATGTATGAACTAGAGGGCCATTTGACTACAAGATGTAAGAAAATTAAATGATTTAAAAACCTAAGCTTTAATGGCATTGCTCATGTTGTAGCTTGTGAAGCTAGCTAACTTGGTCAGCTGTGTGGCTGAGGTGGAGCAATGCGGAGCTCCAAATCGCAGTCTTCAGCTGATGGAGAAGCACCGGTAGATGGAGTTGATGAAGGAAATGTTTGGTTGGAAGTGAGAAATAAGGTTGGGACGACCTGGTCGTTCAAATTGCTGGCGATTCCCACCTGCTAAAACTCATTTATCAGCAATGACAATGCATGTGAATTGTTGGATAAAAATAGAAATGTGATTGTCTTTTTTTCGGCTACATACGTAGAAATCTGTTTAATGTTACATCTAGAGTTCCAAGGATCAATTAAGGGTAAAAATAGAAATGTGCTTGCTGCTTCTCTTGAGTCTTGATCAATTAAGGGTCTGGCCAGGGAGGCTTCTGCACCTTGGGATGCAGCTTTGATTTTAATAAAACTTGGGGTCATTGCATGCAAATAGCCAAGTTTTGGTCATATTTAAGAAATGGATCTCTAAGCCATTTCATGCAATTTAGGGGATTGGCGAACTTTTATTTTGACAAGCATGCATAATTTGCTTGAAGGGCATTAGAGGGATTGCAGAATTTACCAAATGATTGTCCTGGAGCTGGTGATTAGTCTCTTGCTTGACATCATGCAGATTATTTAATGATAATGCAAAGATAGGAGTCTCAGGTGCAGGAGCCTGCAAATGTACAATGATTAGTCACAATTAAAGAGGTGAAGGGGGAAAGGGAAACTTATACTGACAGTAGGGAGAATGATAGTAACTTGATGTTTTTTGCTGAGAAAGAGCTCATAAGCTGAACAAATGAGACTTACTAGATCACTAATCACCACATCGAAAATGCTGGACCTGCATTTCTTTTTATCGAGCATCCTAAGAAAGTACTTCTGGGCATGACTGGCCACTTGGGCTGGAGTTCTGGAGATCACAAAAGACCTTGATATTTCCCTCCAGTTCCCCTTACCAAGGTTTGCAATGCCAGCAAGAAATGCCCTATGTTCTTCTTCTGTCCATGGCACACCTAAGATAAAAGACAAGACCCATCATTGGAAGATTAATAAGATTTCAAAAAAGAAATACTGAACATTATTTCTAGTTAGTCCACAGATATAGCCAGTAAACTGTAAGAATTTTGGCATGAGGACATGTGAAAAATAAAATGATCTGGTCAAGAAAAATAGCTACTAATATTAATCAACCTTGCATCCAAAGAATGATACATGGAGGCAAGCTCTAAAAAGACAAATTTGGCTACATTAAGGAAGCATTAAGCATACTGCCTTAAAAGGGGGATGAAAGCATTAATCATATAAACTATGTTGCAAAGGCTTCTAAGGTTCAAGTTGTGTATGACTATAGAGGCCAAAAATTTAATTGCAGAATAAAAAGTTCACAAGTCAAAAATATCAAGGAGATACTAAAAATTTGTATGGCTTGATGATGTTATATTTCTTATATGGATCCAGCATCCTTCCTCATTCAAGATTTCTTTTCTTTACCCACATCTCTTCAAATTACCAACAATCGAAATTTAAGGTGCATCTCTTCTCTTTTTTCCTCTGCCAGTGAAGCAAGTGAAAAACCAGAACAATAATCAGCATAACGTGCAAAAGCTTCTTTAAACGAAGAATGAACAATGATCAAAGCAATAACAACCAGATGCACAAATAGAAGATGCATCTTCTAAAGATAATAAATAGGTTCTAGGATACGAAAAGCAATGACAAATTACATAGAAATCACATATTGTGCCAATGTAAAGCCAACTAATAACATAATAAATGTTCTTCTATCAACTCTGGGATTCAGCGTTGAAGACGTTGCGAGAATTATTAAATTATTCGGTAATCCTACCAGAGCTTGATTCCAGTTTTGATATTATATTGATGCAAAAACTAGGATACCCTAAGAATCAAAACGAAATAAAATATAAAAGAGAAATCAGTGCAAGATTTACTTTAAAAGAGAAATCTTTCTGGAAAAGTTGTAACCTGTCAACAAAAACTTTATCAAGTCCACGGACCTGAATAAGAGTTCAGAAATATAACAACACTAACCCCAAAAATTTTCAACCTTTAGAATGAACTCCACAACAGAACCAATATTGACGTAAAAAGATTAGATCTTTCACGACAAAACAGCAAAATTTCAGCAAGAAAATCATAAAAATATCCAAACTTTATTGGAGACTCCTCGTCAAAACACCAAACAAATCACAACCCATGCATCCGAACAACATTAGCAGCATAGATGAATGAGGAGAAGAAAAAAGAATCAACTGACCTCTCTTCCTCTCTTCCCCTCCCTCTCTTCTAGTAGCCATGGAGAGACGGCTTGCTTTCGTGTGGTATATATAGCTAAGGCTACTAGGGAAAGGCGGCAGTTTTGGAATAAAATTACCGAGATTCCCTTACCGTTAAAAAGGAAACCTTACTCAGACGTGACGCACGGGTCCACCAATGGTAACAAGAGACCTGGGAAAGAAGTTGGAATTAACTCAAGATACAGATGCTTTGATTTTAAGTTGATGTAGGTTAACTCATATCATATCAAACCTGTTGGTGCAAAAATTCACTTGCGCCGGAGAAACTGGAGTCGAGGGAGTCGCGGTCGCCGCCGGGACCTGCAAAAGAAGTCTAAACCGGAGGTGGGGTTGCTCCGGCAAGACCCTCCGACGCTCAAGTCAGTTCTCTACCTCAACAAGAATGGAGTGCTCGAACGGAAATTTTAGCAGAGTTTCTAGGTAAAAACGAGAGCTTATGGAATAATGTATCTGGGGTTCCCCTTTTATAGGCGAAAGGGGGCAACAAATTGACAGTGATGTCTGAAACCGCCTGGTCGTCGGCCGCCCAAAATCAGGAGGAATTTATTGCGGAGGGTAGTGGAGCGGGACTTGGCTATCGCCGTGGCTCGCCACGTGGAATCAGTTACGGGGAGTGGAGCGGCGTTCGCTGTCGTGACTCGTCGGGGAGTGGTGGAATCGCACAGAATCTGCCGCAGGGAGTGGAGTAGAGTCGTGGCCGTTAATACGGCCTGTCAGGGAGTAATGGGGCTACGCAGGGTCCGCCGCAGGGGGTGGAGCAGAGTCGTGGCCGTTAATACGGCCTGTCAGGGAGTAATGGGGCTACGCAGGGTCCGCCGCCGGGGGTGGAGCAGAGTTGTGGCCATTACTGCAGCACGCCAGGGGGCGAAGGTCTGCCGGCTGAAGTCCGGCTAGGGTGTCTGGCGGAGAGAGGTAGTTAGCCATCTGTCCAAGAGGAGCTTGGAATCCAGCTTTCGCAGGAGTTCGGATGGAGTCCTCCTTCAGTCACAGCCGGAGACGGAACTCGGCTCCCGTAGGAGTCCGGGCGGAGCTTACCAGCAGTTGAAGTTGGTGACGGAGCCCGGCTCCCATGGGAGTCCGGGCGGAGCTTACCAGCGGTTGAAGTTGGTGACGGAGCCCGGCTCCCGTAGGAGTCCGGGCGGAGCTTACTAGCGGTTGGAGTTGGTGACGGAGCTCGGCTCCCGTAGGAGTCCGGGCGGAGTCCTCCTTGCGGTTGAAGTCAGATGCGAAGTCCGGCTCCCGTAGGAGTCCGGACGGAGCTTACCAGCAGTTGAAGTTGGTGACGGAGCCCGGCTCCCGTAGGAGTCCGGGCGGAGCTTACTAGCGGTTGGAGTTGGTGACGGAGCCCGGCTCCCGTAGGAGTCCAGGCGGAGTCCTCCTTGCAGTTAAAGTCGTGGGCGGAGCTCGGCTCCCGTAGGAATCCGGGCGGAGTCTTCCTTGCGGTTGAAGTCAGGTGCGAAGTCCGGCTCCCGTAGGAGTTCGAACGGAGCTTACCAGCAGTTGAAGTTGGTGACGGAGCCCGGCTCCCGTAGGAGTCCGGGCGGTTGAAGTTGGTGGCGGAGCCCGGCTCCCGTAGGAGTCCGAGCGGTTGAAGTTGGTTGCGGAGCCCAGCTCCCGTAGGAGCACGGGCGGTTGAAGTTGGTGGCGGAGCCCGGCTCCCGTAGGAGCCCGGGCGGAGTCCTCCTTGCGGTTGGAGTCGTGGACGGAGCCCGGGCGGAGTCTTCCTTGCGGTTGGAGTCGTGGACGGAGTCTGGCTCCCGTAGGAGTCCGGGCGGAGTCTTCCTTGCGGTTGAAGTCATGGGCGGAGCTCGGCTCCCGTAGGAGTCTGGGCGGAGTCTTCCATGCGGTTGAAGTCAGGTGCGAAGTTTGGCTCCCGTAGGAGTCCGGACGGAGCTTACCAGCAGTTGAAGTTGGTGACGGAGCCCGGCTCCCGTAGGAGTCCGGGCGGAGCTTACTAGCGGTTGGAGTTGGTGATGGAGCCCGGCTCCCGTAGGAGTCCGGACGGAGTCCTCCTTGCGGTTGAAGTTGTGGGCGGAGCTCGGCTCCCGTAGGAGTCCGGGCGGAGTCTTCCTTGCGGTTGAAGTCAGGTGCGAAGTCCGGCTCCCGTAGGAGTCCGGATGGAGCTTACCAGCAGTTGAAGTTGGTGACGGAGCCTGGCTCCCGTAGGAGTCTGGGCGGTTGAAGTTGGTGGCAGAGCCCGGCTCCCGTAGGAGCCCGGGCAGTTGAAGTTGGTGGCGGAGCCCGGCTCCCATAGGAGCCCGGACGGAGTCCTCCTTGCGGTTGGAGTCATGGATGGAGCCCGGCTCCCGTAGGAGTCCGGACGGAGTCCTCCTTGCGGTTGGAGTCATGGATGGAGCCCGGCTCCCGTAGGAGTCCGGGCGGAGTCTTCCTTGCGGTTGAAGTCGTGGGCGGAGCTCGGCTCCCGTAGGAGTCCGGGCGGAGTCTTCTTTGCGGTTGAAGTCAGGTGCGAAGTCCGGCTCCCGTAGGAGTCCGGACGGAGCTTACCAGCAGTTGAAGTTGGTGACGGAGCCCGGCTCCCATAGGAGTCCGGGCGGTTGAAGTTGGTGGCGGAGCCCGGCTCCCGTAGGAGTCCGGGCGGTTGAAGTTGGTGGCGGAGCCCGGCTCCCGTAGGAGCCCGGGCGGAGTCTTCTCGTAGTTGAAGTCAGAGACAGAGCCTGCGAGGGTCAATCCCGCTGAGAACTTCGGCTGTGGGTGTTTTATACCCAACACCAGCCCCCCTACTTCCGAGTTTGAATTTCGAATGAAGGAAGTGCAGAGAGATTGGCATGGCCGAAGTTGTCCCCTCGAATCCTGCGCACGATTGCCCCCAGATATTTTGGCATTAAACTTGCGCGTGCCGGAGCCCTTTTTCCGATCAGGGCGATCCGAAGGGTCTTTTCGGAACCCCCCATCGGGACGTGATCCCAAGCATCGTGCCATGAAAGTTTGCAAACAGTCAACCCTCGGTAGCGGCGAGCGGGACACGCGGGACACGTGGTGAGCACCGGCTGGTCTAGGGACACCCACCACCATAATTGCGCTAAGATCGGCTGTCTATTTAAACCCCCCACCCTTCCTTCGGGGCTTTACTCCGCCTAAAGGACAGCACCTTTCTTTCGTCTGAGAGCTTAGCTACTCAGCCACTCCCTTGGTGCCCCTGCCAACTCCGAGCATCCTCCGCGCCGATCTTTGCCGTCTCTCTGCCATCTCCAGCCCCCCGATTCCTCTATAAGGGGTTCCCTCGCCAGGGCCTCCACCCCGGAGGCCATCCTCAAGAGGATGCCACGGGCTTGGAGGAGGGCAAGGAGGAGAACAGCGGTCTGCGAGTTCTCCGGTCATCGAGCGGCCGCTGAAGGTCCCCGTCGCTTCAAAGGGGGCTCGAGGAGGAATTCTTTCAACAACAGGGGTTTAATAATGGGGACCGCCGGTAAAGGTGTTCTGCCTGAGAATGTCGGAGTAGCAAGATGGGGTGACACCGGTCAAGGGGGCAGAGCTGTCGTCACAAGTTGTGGCGGGATCCTTGATGTCGTCGGGGCCGAGGGACCAGAAGCGGTCGGCGCCGACGATGGGGCAGTGAAACTTGTTGCGGGGACGTTGGAAGTAGCGCATGCCGACCTTGCCGGAACACTTTGGACGGTGGTTGTCACAGAGAATTCGATGATGGCGCATATCTCTGGCGCCACCGCTGCCTCCAGTGTAACCCCGGTTCTTCTTAAAACAGGTCTTCGTCGCCGCTGCTGTTGTCCTTGCTGCCCTCTGGAATCTATCCCATCCTTTTCCTCCCAGGGTTGGGATTTTGGAGGTGGAGCAAAGCAAGGTGGGGGAGAGAGCCGATAGGCCTGCCACACGAACTGGAAAATGCGGCTGGAAAGGATAGAAACGGGAAGAGAAGTTCGCAGCTTGAAGTGGCCTCCGGTGTATCCTTTCCAAGCCGTGTTCTCGAGCCTTGAAATAATGTATTCTTTTCTGACCCTCCGGGTCTTGTAACGTACATCTTGTTAGTTGAAAAATGAGGAGGAGATTTTGTTACCTCGTCCGCACTTTGCATTGAATTGTTGTCTGCCGAACTTCCTTTCTTTTCTCTTATTTTTCTCTTTCTTCTTTCTTTTTTTTCTTTTTTTTTTGATATCGTCCTTAGATCACCGATGGCTCTTTTATTCATGTTGAGTTGTCATTTGTCGAGCTCCTTTTCGGCTTTTACATCGTTCGAAGATATCCGGTTGCCATCGTATCGACCCATCTTTTTTGTTAGTGGCCGCAGACTCGTCTGGGGGCTACTCGGGTTTGGTGGCCCCCCCTCAGGGCTCGAGCTCGGAGGTCTGAGCTTCTGTCACCCTGAGGAAGTTGTCTTACCTTGGATTTGCGTCAAAAGCTTCCTCGAAAGCTGGGGTTCTTGATGAGAGCCCCAATCCTTGCTGAGATAGGGTTCTCTGTACCTCGGACGTTGTTTGTTTTTCAATCGTCGCTGATGTGGTCCATCGCCTTCCTTTTTCTTTTTTGCTTGGAATTTTTTCTCCGCTCTTAGTGAGGCCACGGAAGTTTGGTTCCCGTAGGCGAAGTCGGGATGAAGTTCGGCTCCCGTGGGAGTCCGGACAAAGTTTACCAGCAGTTGAAGTTGGTGATGAAGCCCGGCTCCCGTAGGAGTCCGGACGGAGTCCTCCTTGCGGTTGGGGTTGCGGACGGAGCCCGGCTCCTGTAGGAGTCCGAGCCTTCGACTTTGCTTAAGTTAGGGCGAGGTTCTCCTCCTGTCCCTAGCGGGGCTGTGGGGGGCGCATATGGGCGTTGCAGGGCCTCTCCCCCCGTCCGGTCTAAATGGAACCGGGCCTTCGAATTTGCTCAAGTTAGGATGAGGTTCTCCTCATGTCCCTAACAGGGCTGTGGGGGCGCATATGGGCGTTGCAGGGTCTCTCCTCCCGCCCGGTCTAAATGGAACCGGGCCTTCGACTTTGCTCAAGTTAGGGCGAGGTTCTCCTCCTGTCCCTAACAGGGCTGTGGGGGCGCATGTGGGCATTGCAGGGCCTCTCCCCCCGTCCGGTTTAAATAGAACCGGGCCTTCAACTTTGCTCAAGTTAGGGCGAGGTTCTCCTCCTGTCCCTAACAGGACTGTGGGGGTGCATGTGGGCGTTGCAGGGCCTCTCCCCCCGTCCGGTCTAAATGGAATCGGGCCTTCGACTTTGCTCAAGTTAGGACGAGGTTCTCCTCCTGTCCCTAATAGGGCTGTGGGGGCGCATATGGGCGTTGCAGGGCCTCTCCCCCCGTCCGGTCTAAATGAAATCGGGCCTTCGACTTTGCTCAAGTTAGGACGAGGTTCTCCTCCTGTCCCTAACAGGGCTGTGGGGGCACATGTGGGCGTTGCAGGGCCTCTCCCCCCGTCCGGTCTAAATGGAACCGGGCCTTCGATTTTGTTGGGACGAGGTTTCCCTTTCGTTTCTGATACAGTTTGCTTGAGTTGTCCTGTAGATGTAGGACAGTGCCAAAGACATGCAGGTATACAACTTTCAATTAAAATGAAGTTATTGGTAGTACATCCGTAAGTTTTTCGAGCTCCATGGGATAATAAGTTCCGGACCGAACTACTTCTTTGACCTCATATGGGCCTTCCCAGTTAGGGGCGAGCTTCCCTCGATCTTGAGGCTGCGAGGCAGCGGCTCGTCGAAGCACTAGGTCTCCTGCTCTGAAGACTTTGTTCTTGACCCGGGCGTTGTAGTATCGGACGACTTTCTATCTGTAGGCTGCCATTCGAACCTGAGCTATCTCCCGTCTTTCTTCCAGCAGATCGAGGTTGGCTCTAAGACTTTGCGAATTTTGATGTTCGTCGAATGCTACGACTCGCGCCGACGGGAGTTTAAGCTCAATTGGGATGACGGCCTCCGTACCGAAGGCCAAAGCAAAGGGGGTTTCCCCTGTGGGCAGCCTTTGGGTAGTTCGATATGCCCACAGCACATGATAAAGTTCGTCCGCCCAGGTTCCCTTCGCCTTTTCGAGCCTTGTCTTAATCTCCTGCAAAAAGATTCTGTTAGTTACCTCAGCTTCGCCGTTCGTCTGAGGATGGGCTACCGATGTGAAGTTGTGGGAGATGTTTAGATCTTCGCAAAATTCAGCAAATTTCGCTCCCGCGAATTGCCGTCCATTATCAGTGATTAGAGTTCTGGGCAGACCGAACCTACATACGATCGACTTCCAGATGAAATCTTGTACTTTTGCTTCTGTGATTTTTGTCAGTGGTTCGGCTTCAACCCACTTGGTAAAGTAGTCGATCGCTACAAGTAGAAATTTTCTCTGCCCAGATGCCATAGGAAAGGGGCCAAGGATGTCCATCCCCCATTGTGCAAAAGGCCATGGGGCACTCAAGGGCGTGAGCTCAGTGGCGGGCTGTCTCTGGACGTTAGCATATCTCTGGCATCGGTCGCACTTTCTGACATATTCGATTGAATCATGATGCATCGTCGGCCAGTAATATCCTTGGTGAAGCAACTTGTGGGATAAGGATCTAGCCCCCAAATGGTTTCCGCAGATTCCTTCATGCACTTCCCGCAAGGCGTAGTCAGTCGCCGAAGGCCGGAGGTATTTTAAGAGGGGCAAGGAGTATGATCTCTTGTACAATTTGCCCTCATAAAGGATGTACCAGGAGGCTTGGTTCTGGAGCTTTCGAGCTTCTTTCGTATCCTGGGGGAGAACTCCATCCCTGAGATAGATTATCAGGGGGTCAATCCAGCTGGGCTCGTGGTCAATCTCCATCACGGGCCGCGACTCTTCTGTACTCGGGCGCTTTATAACTTCAAAGAGAACGCCCTTGGGCAGTTCGGCCGGAGCCAGCGTTGCCAGTTTGGAGAGAAGGTCAGCCCTGGTATTTTTCGACCTTGGGATCTGTTTGATGTTGAAGCTGCTAAAGACGGGAATGAGCTCCTTTACCCTCTCAAGATATTTGGCCATACTGTCCTCCCGTGCTTCATAACTTCCGCTGACTTGTCCCACTACTAGTTGAGAGTCGCTGGGGACCCGGAGCTGGTCTATTCCCAGTTCTTTGGCGACCCTCAGTCCTGCAATCAGAGCTTCATATTCTGCTCCATTATTTGTTGTGGGGAATTCAAAACACAGAGCGTACTCCGCGACGATTCCCTCTGGACTAACCAAGATTAGGTCTGCACCCACGCCTGACATGTTGGAAGACCCGTCCACATAGAGGGTCCAAAAGTGATCAAAGGGATCCGTTTCTTCTTTGGGGGAGTTCGGTCGGGACTTCAAGTCGTCAATTTCGCTTTGTTCAGGTTCAACCTCCTCTGGGATAGTATACTCCACTATGAAATCTGCCAGTATTTGGGCCTTCACTACTGGCCTGGGTCGATAGTTGATGTCGAATTCTGTGAGCTCGATCGCCCACTTTGCCATCCTCCAAGAGGCGTCCGCCCGGTGCAAAATTGCTTTGACCGGTTGGTTAGTGAGCAATGTCACGGTGTGCCCTTGAATGTAGGGCCGGAGCCTCCAAGCTGCAATCAACAAGGCGTAAGTCAGTTTTTCTAATTTGGTGTACCTGGTCTCGACGTCCCTCAAAGTGCGGCTGACGTAGTAGATTGACCGTTGGACTTTCGCTTCTTCTTTGACAAGGACGGCCGCGAGGGCCATGGGAGAGACCGCCAGGTATAATAATAGCTCCTCCCCAGTCTCCGGCTTTGCCAACAGCGGGGGTGAGCCAAGGTAGCTCCTCAATTCTTCAAACGCCTGTTGGCACTCAGAGGTCCAACAGAAGTTCTTCGGCTGCTTGAGGGTTTGAAAGAAGGGCAAGCACCGTTCGACCGACCTCGCGACGAAGCGATTAAGGGCCGCTATTCTCCCCGTGAGGCACTGAACCTCTTTTACTGACTTTGGGGCGGCCATCTCCTGGATGGCGTGAATTTTTTCTGGGTTGGCCTCGATCCCGCGCCCCGACACCATGAAGCCCAAGAACTTTTCCGAAGTTACCCCGAAGGCACATTTAGTTGGGTTCAGCTTCATCCTATATTTCTGGAGAGCGTCGAAGGTTTCCTCGAGGTCGGTGACGTGATCTCCAGAAGATTTGCTTTTTACAAGCATATCGTCCACGTAGACCTCCATGTTACGGTCGATCTGCTCCTTGAAGATTTTGTTCACCAATCGTTGGTAGGTGGCGCCCATATTTTTGAGGCCGAAAGGCATGACCCTGATTAGTGATGAAAGCGATCTTTTCTTCATCTTCTGGTGCCATTCTGATTTGATTGTAGCCGGAGAACGCGTCTATGAAGGTGAGGAGCTCATGCCCTGAAGTCGCGTCCACCAGTTGATCGATTCTGGGAAGGGGGTAGCTGTCCTTTGGACAGGCCTTATTCAGCTTTTTGAAGTCTATACACATCCTCCACTTGTTGTTTGCTTTTTTGACTAGGATGACGTTGGAAATCCAATCAGGATAATTGACTTCCTTAATGAATCCGGCTTTAAGGAGCTTGTCCACTTCTTCGGCTATCGCCTTCTGCCTCTCTGGTGCATGACTTCAAATTTTTTCTTTCATCGGTCGATGCTTTGGATCGACGGCCAGGCGATGCTCCATGACTTCCGTATCAATCTCTGGCATATCTGCTGGAACCCAAGCGAAAATGTCCGCATTCCTTCGTAGAAAATCAATGAGACGCATCCGCACCCCCTCCTCTAGGTTGGAGCCGATCATCGCTACATGCTTCGTGTTTCCGTCGTTCAAAGGGATTGGTACCAGATCTTCAATTGGGGTGCCCCTCTCTTTGGTGAGGTCATCGCATGCATCCAATCCATCAACGGGACAGGGGTCAGATGGGTCGCTTCCTTGCAAGGCTATGTTGTAGCAGTGCCTGGCCAGGGCTTGGTCTCTCCGGACTTCTCCAATCCCCTGGCTGGTGGAGAATTTTAACTTCAAATGGTAGGTTGACACGATGGCTCGGAGAGCATTGAGGTCAGGTCGGTCGAGGATTGCATTGTAGGCTGACGGCGTCTTCACCACCAGGAAATTCACCAAAGCCCTGGATTGCCTTGGATATCGACCTGCGACCACAGTCAAAGTTATCATTCCTTCCGTCGGAATGGCGTCGCCGGTAAACCCTACCAGAGGGGAGCTAATCGGTCTCAAGTGGCCGTCAAGGATGGACATTCTTGAAAAGGCGTCGTAGAACAAGATGTCGGCCGAGCTTCCATTGTCGACGAGAATGCGACGGACGTCGTAATTTGCTATATTCATGGAAACAACGACCGCGTCGTTATGAGGGAATTGGACTCCCTGGGCATCTTGTTCAGTGAAGGTTATGGGCTCTTCAGTCTTTTGCCGCTTGGGGGGTACGGATGGTATGTTGGTTTCTTCCTGTCGGGATCCTCCCGAGACGGTGTTGGCGAAATCCATCGGAGGCCGATTGTCCGGCCATTCTATGCCGGCGACCATTGCCGGAGGATGCAGGGCCCAGGAAACCAGAGGCGGGATCGGGACCCGAGATATGGCTGCGGAGACCGTGGGTAGCTGTGCGGATGCTTCGCGAGAAGAAATCGGGCGAGGACCCAGCGGGGGAAAGGAGGAGCGGGTGTCGGAGAAGATGACCGGAAGCGGCCCCGTTGAGTGCTCCTTTAAGAACAAGGATACTGCGAAGACACAGTGCCCTTCCTCTAGCGCAAATCCTATTGGTGCAAAAATCCGCTTGCGCCGGAGAAGCTGGAGTCGAGGGAGTCGCGGTCGCCGTCGGGACCTGCAAAAGAAGTCGAAATCAGAGGTGGGGTTGCTCCGGCAAGACCCTCTGACGCTCAAGTCAGTTCTCTGCCTCAACAAGAATGGAGTGCTCGAATGAGAATTTTAGCAGAGTTTCTAGGTAAAAACGAGAGCTTATGGAATAACGTATCTGGGGTTCCCCTTTTATAGGCGAAAGGGGGCAACAAAATAACAGTGACGTCTGAAACCGCCTGGTCGTCGGCCGCCCAAAACCAGGAAAAATTTATTATGGAGGGTAGTGGAGCGGGATCGTGGCTATTGCCGTGGCTCGCCACATGGAATTAGTTACGGGGAGTGGAGCGGCGTCCGCTGTCGTGACTCGTCGGAGAGTGGTGGAATTGCACAGAATCCGCCGCAGGGAGTGGAGCAGAGTCGTGGCCGTTAATACGGCCTGTCAGGGAGTAATGGGGCTACGCAGGGTCCGCCGCAGGGGGTGGAGCAGAGTCGTGGTCGTTAATACGGCCTGTCAGGGAGTAATGGGGCTACGCAGGGTCCGCCGCAGGGGGTGGAGCAGAGTTGTGGCCGTTACTGCAGCGCGCCAGGGGGCAAAGGTCTACCGGCTGAAGTCCGACTGGGGTGTCTGGCGGAGAGAGGTAGTTAGCCATCTGTCCAAGAGGAGCTCGAAATCTAGCTTTCGCAGGAGTTCAGATGGAGTCCTCCTTCAGTCACAGCCGGAGGTGGAACTCGGCTCCCGTAGGAGTCCGGGCGGAGCTTACTAGCAGTTGAAGTTGGCGACGGAGCCCGACTCCCGTGGGAGTCCGGGCGGAGCTTACCAGCGGTTGAAGTTGGTGACGGAGCCCGGCTCCCGTAGGAGTCCGGGCGGAGCTTACTAGTGGTTGGAGTTGGTGACGGAGCCCAGCTCCCGTAGGAGTACGGGTGGAGTCCTCCTTGCGGTTGAAGTCATGGGCGGAGCTCGGCTCCCGTAGGAGTCCAGGTGGAGTCTTCCTTGCGGTTGAAGTCAGGTGCGAAGTCTGGCTCCCGTAGGAGTCTGGACGAAGCTTACCAGCAGTTGAAGTTGGTGACGGAGCCCGGCTCCCGTAGGAGTCCGGGCGGAGCTTACTAGTGGTTGGAGTTGGTGACGGAGCCCGGCTCCCGTAGGAGTCCGAGTAGAGTCCTCCTTACGGTTGAAGTCGTGGGTGGAGCTCGACTCCCGTAGGAGTCCGGGCGGAGTCTTTCTTGCGGTTGAAGTCAGGTGCGAAGTCCGGCTCCCGTAGGAGTCCGGACGGAGCTTACCAGCAGTTGAAGTTGGTGACAGAGCCCGGCTCCCGTAGGAGTCCGGGCGGTTGAAGTTGGTGGCGAAGCCCGGCTCCCGTAGGAGTCCGAGCGGTTGAAGTTGGTGGCAGAGCCCGGCTCCCGTAGGAGCCCGGGCGGTTGAAGTTGGTGGCAGAGACTGGCTCCAGTAGGAGCCCGGGCGGAGTCCTCCTTGCGGTTGGAGTCGTGGACGGAGCCCGGCTCCTGTAGGAGTCCGGGCGGAGTCTTCCTTGCGGTTGGAGTCGTGGACGGAGCTCGACTCCCGTAGGAGTCCGGGTGGAGTCTTCCTTGCGGTTGAAGTCATGGGCGGAGCTCGGTTCCCGTAGGAGTCCGGGCGGAGTCTTCCTTGCGGTTGAAGTCAGGTGCGAAGTCTGGCTCCCGTAGGAGTCCGGACGGAGCTTACTAGCAGTTGAAGTTGGTGACGGAGCCCGGCTCCCGTAGGAGTCCGGACGGAGCTTACTAGCGGTTGGAGTTGGTGACGGAGCCCTACTCCCGTAGGAGTCCGTGCGGAGTCCTCCTTGCGGTTGAAGTCGTGGGCGGAGCTCGGCTCCCGTAGGAGTCCGGGTGGAGTCTTCCTTGCGGTTGAAGTCAGGTGCGAAGTCCGGCTCCCATAGGAGTCCGGACGGAGCTTACCAGCAGTTGAAGTTGGTGACGGAGCCCGGCTCCCGTAGGAGTCCGGGCGGTTGAAGTTGGTGGTGGAGCCCGGCTCCCATAGGAGTCCGGACGGTTGAAGTTGGTGGCAGAGCCCGGCTCCCGTAGGAGCCCGGGCGGTTGAAGTTGGTGGTGGAGCCCGGCTCCTGTAGGAGCCCGGGCGGAGTCCTCCTTGCGGTTAGAGTTGTGGACGGAGCCCGGCTCCCATAGGAGTTCGGGCGGAGTCTTCCTTGCGGTTGGAGTCGTGGATGGAGCCCGACTCCCGTAGGAGTCCGGGCGGAGTCTTCCTTGCGGTTGAAGTCATGGGCGGAGCTCGGCTCCCGTAGGAGTCCGGGCGGAGTCTTCCTTGCGGTTGAAGTCAGGTGCGAAGTTCGGCTCCCGTAGGAGTCCGGACGGAGCTTACCAGTAGTTGAAGTTGGTGACGGAGCCCGGCTCCCGTAGGAGTCCGGGCGGAGCTTACTAGCGGTTGGAGTTGGTGACGGAGCCCGGCTCCCGTAGGAGTCCGGGTGGTTGAAGTTGGTGGCGGAGCCCGGCTCCCGTAGGAGCCCGGGCGGTTGAAGTTGGTGGCGGAGCCCGGCTCCCGTAGGAGCCCGGGCGGAGTCCTCCTTGCGGTTGGAGTCGTGGACGGAGCCCGGCTCCCGTAGGAGTCCGGGCGGAGTCTTCCTTGCGGTTGGAGTCATGGACGGAGCCCGGCTCCCGTAGGAGTCCGGGCAGAGTCTTCCTTGCGGTTGAAGTCGTGGGCGGAGCTCGGCTCCCGTAGGAGTCCGGGCGGAGTCTTCCTTGCGGTTGAAGTCAGGTGCGAAGTCCGGCTCCTGTAGGAGTCCGGACGGAGCTTACCAGCAGTTGAAGTTGGTGACGGAGCCCGGCTCCCGTAGGAGTCCGGGCGGTTGAAGTTGGTGGCGGAGCCCGGCTCCCGTAGGAGTCCGGGCGGTTGAAGTTGGTGGCAGAGCCCGGCTCCCGTAGGAGCCCGGACGGAGTCTTCTCGTAGTTGAAGTCGGAGACGGAGCCTGCGAGGGTCAATCCCGCTGAGAACTTCGGCCGAGGATGTTTTATACCCAACAAAACCTATAACTGGAGATCAGCTTACGGCGGAGCAATAGTATTGCGCTTGGATAATGCAAATATGACTGCTACCACCAAAACCGTGCATTAGCATATAATTTGGGTGAAAGAATATTTAATTAGATTTTTAATAAATTATCTTGGATACAATATCAGAAAATTAAAAAATTTGTTATAAAATGTTAATTTGGTCTAGTAATAAATTCAATTAATTTATTTGTTTTTAAGGTTTAACAAGACAAGAAATCTTAGCATTGTATATAGATTTGCTCAACAAAAGTGCATGGCCGGGTTTAGCCCTAGATCAACCCAAGATACCATATCATTTAGTAAAGCTTGGGTCTAGGGATGACAGTTGGATGGGTCACAACAGATATGAGTCCGGTCAAATGCCGGTTGGATCAAAAACTTGTCAATCCAAATCTAACGTATCGTTAAAAGGGTCAAAAATTAAAATTTGAACCTGACCTATTTATTAAACAAGTAATCTGGTCTGACTCACATAATCTATGTATTAAACAAGTAAAATCTGATTAAATGAATTAGACAAGTTCAATGGGTTTGGCTAAATAGGTTGAAAACTGGTTATGCAGGTCTTTAAATAGGTTAAACAAGTTAAGTAGGTTTGTTATGTCCCAACCCCATACTTTTGTTGGCCACGTGATACGGCCACATATTCTCTAGAGTGTAATTCTAGAGTATATGTGAGGCCTAGTATTCTAAACCAAAATATTAAACATCAAGAGTTAAATAATTAAAACTATTAATTTGTTGTAATTTTTTACAGAAACTAAAGTTATCCAAAACACAAGGTTCAGACACCACTAGTATCAAATATAAAAACTTAACTATTACTACCTTCCACCAAAATTCCAAATCAATCCCGATTAGCTTGGTATTTTGTGGCTCTGAAAAAAAATACAGAAATAATAATATGAGCTAATAGCTCAGTAAAGATTTTTTAAGTATACACACAAGCATGAAAAGATAATAATTCTTTAATAAACATACTCGTTAAGAAAATAATGATTCAAATCTCAAAAATTAACAACTGAGTACTCATATATCCAACTCGATGATGCTACCAAGATGTTCATCAAGTTTCAATATATGACAGTTTAGATGTATTTAATACTCTATCAATAATAATTCTGATATGCTTGTCATATATAACGGGATCAGTAATTTTCATTCAACTAGGAATTCATGTCAATTGCTATTATTTCTGTTGACATCAATGCCAAGCTATTATTTTAATTTATTACTTTATCATAATCTATGTAATATGGATCGGATCTGAATTTTTGACATTTGAACTATTTATGGTCATGCTCCTGCTCGTGATTGACCATACTAAAATATTATGTTCATATCTGTGGTGGGGTCATACTGATAAAAGTACCATGTTTCTATCCGTGGTGATGCCAAACTAATAAAAATATCATATTTCTATTCGTGGTGAGGTCATACTGATAAAAATACCATGTTTCTGCTAATAATGTGGCCATACTAATATCGTGACTAATCCAGAAGCCTTGATTTTAAATTGTTATAAATCATTTCTTTCACTTTATAATTATTATTTTATAAGTCACTTATATATGTTCTATTTACGTAACTGAACATAAATTAGGATCATAGATAATCAAACTTCATATACAATCAAATTTATATGTAAGGATGAAAGATCCATAATTCTCAGCATATAACATAAAATGTTCAAGATTATGCAGGTGGTTGTAGTTAGAAATCCTTATTTTTTGCAGTAGCAAAATCCAACCGACATGCCAACTCAATTTGCCACACACCTAGAACATTGAGATAACCCCAAATCAATATTTGATACTATTGAATTCAAGAATCATTATTTTGGAAAAGAATAAAGAAAGAAAAGAGAGGATATAACATCCTCTCCTTCATCATTTCCCCCAGTAACAACTCCAATACACTAATTATTTATCTTAACTAAACTCATCCAAAAATTCTCAAAATTTTTTTTCAAGTTGATCCATGAATTAGAAATCTTTAATTAAAATTTTAGCTTAAATGACCTAGCTAATAGAGAGATAAAATTTCTAGATTAAAATAGGGCAGAATCATTCTGCCCTCAAAATTTGACATTCAATCTCCCAAATCATTCATTATTTCTTAAGATTATGTTTTCATTAATATCCTCACCTCCCTTAACCTACACTCTTCTCCTAATAGCCCTTTTCTTTTCTCCAGATTCTTCTTTATTTCAAAGTTTAAAATTTCTATTTTGACCCCTCTTTTCAATCACCATCCATTACTTATTTCATAATAAAAATTAACTACCAAGAAAGAGTTCCAATAACTACTCATTAACCTCTAATTGAGATCAATCAAATAATATAAAAAGTGGTGTTTAATCTTATTTACTCTAATGAAGAGCCTACCCACAACAGCAGCCAAAACCCACAATAGTGACAAGAAAAGAAGAAGAGGGAAGGAGAGAGAGAAAGAGATAGGAGAAGAGAGATCTTGTTTCCTCCTTTCTTTCTTTCTTTCTCTATTTTTCTATTTTCCAATCTACTCACACACATAGACACACACACACATACACATAGAGATGGAAGAGGGAGTGAGGGAGATGAAGCGTGAGAGAGAGGGAATGTGGAAGATAGAGAGAGAGATTGGGGAGGGAAGAAAGCATGCGAGAGAAAGACAAAGAGAGGGAGAGAGCGAGTGCGAGAGAGAAAGTGGGAGAGAGAGCATGGAAGAGGCAGTTGCCTCCAAGAAAAGCCCTGGGTCCGTGACATGTGGACCCTCACATGGTCAGGCAAAAGGCCCCCTTTGGCGGGTCTTACATTCCTCCCCCCATAAATAATTTCATCCTTGAAATTTTATACCTTTAAACTCAAAAGTATTCAGATTCCAAATTTATCTTTGCTAAATCCATTCTACTAATCACAAGCTCTAATTACGAATTCTATTATCATAGTTAACAAGACATCTAACTTGGCTATAAATTCCTCTTGAAGTTGTTTGGTAAATAAACAAAAGTATTACTCAAATGTTAGACTATGGCTAAAGTCTTAATGGTGAGGATACTTTTAAGATCCCTAATTTTCTCAACCTTTAAAATACTTTTTAAGATCTCCAATCTTCTCTAACTAATCCTCTATTCTATCATGGATAGCTGACTTTTTGGTAAGTCTTCAAGTTTATCACAATCCCTCCAATTTTCAAATATACATGTAGTTACTTGGCATTACCAATTCTCCATAGCAACTGTGGAAGAAGAAAAATCTTTACCAACTCTTTTGTAACTTAGCTTTAGATATCCATCATACTTCTTATAATTAGGGTGTCAGACAGATCATCAATTCAATATATTAACTTAGATCAATTTAATCATACTAGCAATTATATTACCATGATCTTCTTCTCTTAACATTCATAATCTTGATTCTAGTATTTTCTTCGAATATCAAATTTTCTAAAATTTGCTGATGCTTTTCTTCTTCTTCTTTTTGTTTTTGCTTTTTCTCTTCTTTTTTTTTTTAACCCAATATACTCATATACGAAGGTACCTGTAATTTAATTACTCACACTTACAGTTGTTTTACTGCACACCAGTACTTGTCATTTAATTATTATCAAAATCTAATTAACTGGATAATATCCAAGAATTCATCAAAGAAGTTGTCTTCATCATTTTAGTCCTATGCATAATGAAGATACAAGTTTAAGTATCAAGCCTCCAAATTCATGGATGCCACTATTTGTAATCACTTCACTACTTCCACAGGGATGACTTTGCAATAATCTCATTGTATAAACAATCCTTAGTAGATTTGGATCATAATGCTTTCCTTTTCTTGACCTTCTGCACTAACTTTAACTATCGAAATTAGAATTCAAATTCAAATTCAAAATATAGTATTGCAAATCTTAAATTCAATTTGGACGATCTCCTTTCAAAAGTTATACTTACTGAACTCTAGTACCATCCTCTACTTAATATGCTTGCCACATTTACTAGACTCCCTATCTTTTTTTTTTTCATAATATTACTTTAGTTAATAAACGATCATCTCTTTCCAGAAAATGATAACTTAATTATTCTTAATTGATATATACCCTCAATCATGATTCAATGATTAATAATTTTTAAATTTCTAGATCCATAATAAAATTAGACCTAATCGACTTTTAAATTGCATCACCAAATATGCTAATATTTAGAAAACCCTTAATTCTATGACTTATACCAATAGTCATCGATTGAAGTATTAGGCACTTATTGTTCAATCTACATGTCCTTGGAGGAATTCTTATCAAAAATGATTTCAATCTTTTGTAACTATTTGCATCTTTATACCATTTTTTATGCAAAATTTATATAAGAGTAGAATTTAATTAAATCTTAGTATGTTATTGCTATTTCCAATCTATTTACCAAAATAACTCTCGATAAATCTTATTTTTTTTTTCATGTCCCTTGAGAATATTTGGTCAACTATCATTTTCTTAAATTCTTGAATATTACTTTAAATCCTTTTTTCAAAACATACCAAGATATTCAATTCATTATGAAAACTTTCAATAATATAATTCAAATTGATCACTATCGAGTCTTCCAATAGTAGATAAAATTAGAACAAACTCAGATCAGTTATTCAAATATCAAGTATGTATAAACTTATTCTATGTAATAATAAATCAATCTTTTTTATTTTATCCTCTTTCTCTAATATCAATTTTCTTCTGACAAAGATTCAACATCCAAAGAAAGCGTCTGCCTCCGTCTCCCAACTTTTTGATGCAATTCAGCACACTCATTCCTTTGCTTTTGGTGCCTTTTCACTAGTAAATCATATCCTTATTTTAACTATTGTTTTGCTCGTAAATCTTCATACTAACATCCGTTCTTTAATATGCATACTTGTATCCCTTTTCATCATAATTTATATCTTTGACTTTCCAACTAAATTGCCTCTTGAAGTAAATTAAAAGCAAGTGATGGTCCTTTTCCTCTGATTTCTATTGCTTTACTCCACTCAGCCACTACTAACTTCCAACTTTATGAGATTCATCCCCTTACTCACCACAATATTTACATATGATTGTACATACTACCTATACTGTCTTTTATATTGTTCATGCCCATACATAGGTTTAAATAGTCCTAAATTTTTTTTTCCTACCTTAACTAAAATAATCTTTGAAGATATCTCAATCACCTCCATTGCTCTGCAATATTTACCACCATAAAAATTTAATTACCAATATAAAATGACTATTGTTATATAGATAAAGATGAATTCTAGCTAGATTATAAATATATACAAAATAATTATCTTCTTCTCGGGTCAATCCTCATAAAATCATATATCAAAAATTTTCATATAATCTGTAAATTATAATTCCATCATGCTTCTGCTATACTACTCTAATCCATTCATCTTACCAAATGTTAAATATTTATGAAAGTCATTCTTATCTTCAAATATCCACATTGTACATGCAAAAATTAAGTCTTAAATATTTGAGTTCATCTTGTCTTTTTTTTTTTTGCCTTGGAACCATAAATCATAACCTTGCATATTCATATTATTCTAAAATTCCTAACATACTCTAATCCTTAATGGTTGTAACCTAGTTCTCTATTTATTGATATAAATCACACAAACCATCACCCACATAGGAGTATTATCCCAACTTCCATCAATTTATAAATAGCATTCAGTATAACCAAAGAATATAAAAATTCACACATTTCACTTATCACAAGAATTATCAACAATATAGATATTCTCGCTCAACTAATGCTATTACGTAAAATACCACCAACTTATAACTATTCAAATTGCATAAATAACAATTAACAAATAACATCCAGTATGGTGAAATATGACCATAAAGCAACTTCTCTACACTATATTCATTACCATTACTAGCAATATTTATAACACCACTGATACCATTATCAATTTATGCTGAAACATCATGAAGAGTTTATTGTAAAATACCAAATAAATCAAGATGTAGGATTACTAACAATTCAAAATGTCATAATAGATTGTATCTTAATTTTTGATAACCATCCCGCTTACACCCAATATATATCATATTTTAGAATCTAAAAAAATCCTTATATTTGAACCTATGCCTTCCAATATTACTTGTACTATAATCCCTAGTAATCATAAATCGAAGTTCCAATACCACTTAAATCACAATCCTTAATGATCATAACTTAAGCCTTGATACCATTCCTGTTATCTCCTAACCCCACACTTTGGCTAGCCACATGACACGGCCGCATATTTCCTAGAGTATAATTTTAGAGTATATGCAAAGGCTAATAATATGAATCGAAACATTAGACATCAATAGTTAAACAATTAAAGTAATTAATTTGTTGTAAATTTTTATGAAAACTAAAGTTATCCAAAATTCAGACACCACTAGTATCAAATGTAAAAACTTAACTATTACTACCTCTCATCAAAATTCTAAATCAATCCCGATTAGCTAGGTGTTCTATGGCTCTAAAAAAATAGAAATAATAATATAAGCTAGCAGCTCAGTAAAGATTTTTTAAGCACACACACAAGCATGACAAGATAATAATTCTTTAATAAACATACTCATTAAGAACATAGTGATTCAAATCTCAATAATTGATAACTATGTACTCATATGTCCAAATCAATGATGCTATGAGGATGTTCATCAAGTTTCAATATATGACAGTTTAGATGTATGCAATACTGATGTAGTCACTTTGATATGCTCGTCATATGTAACCGGATCAACAATTTTCATTCAACTAGGATTTTATTTCAATTGCTATTATTTCTATTAATATCAATATCAAGCTATTATTCTTATTTATTACTTTAGCATAATAGGTGTAATGTAGATTAGATCTAAATTTTTAGCATTTGGAGTGTTCACGATAACACTCTTGTCTGTAACTGGTCATACTAAAATACCACGTTTCTATCCATGGTAGGACTATACTAATAAAAATATTACGTTCCTATCCATGACAAGACCATACTGATAAAAATACTACGTTCTTACCCATGGCAAGACAATACTGATAAAAATATCATATTCCTATCCATGGTGAGGTCATACTGATGTCATGACTAGTCCAGATATCCCAATTTTAAATTATTATAAATCATTTCTTTCACTTTATTATCATTATTATTTTATAAATTACTTATATGTATTCTATTTATGCAATTGAACATAAATTAGGATCATAGGGAATCAAACTTCATATACCAAATTTTTTATATAAAGATGAAAAGTCCATAATTCTCAACATATAACATAAAATATTCAAGATTATATAGGTGGTTGTGGTTAGAAATCCGTACCTTTTGCGGTAACAAAATTCAACCGACATGCCAACTCAATTTGCATACACTTAGAATATTTGGATAACCCCAAATCAATATTTGATACTTATGAAATTTAGGAATCATTATCTTAGAAAATAATAAAGAAAGAGAAGAGAGGATATAACATCCTCTCCTTCATCCTTTCTTCCAGCAATAGCTCTAATGCACTAATTATTTATCCCAGCTAAACTCATTCAATTCTATGCTCAAGTTAATCCATGAATTAGCAATCTTTCATTATAATTTTACCTTAAACCATCTAGCCAATAGAGAGATTAAATTTTCAGATTAAGATAGAGCAGAACCAATCTATCCTCAAAATTTGATATGCAATGTCCCAAATCATTCATTATTTTTTAAAATTTTATTTTCATTAACATCCTCACCTACCTTATCCCTCACTCCTCCCAACAGCCCCTTCTCTTTTCCTATATTCGTCTTTATTTCAAAGCTTAAAATTTTTGTTGTGACCCTTCTTTGTAATCTACCATCCATTATTTACTTCATAATAGAAATTAACTACTAACAAAGAGTTTCAATAACTACTCATTAACCTCTAATTAAGATCAACCAAACAATACAAAAGGGGTGCTTAATCGTACATGCTCTAATGAAGAGCCTACCTCGGCAGCAGCCACAACTAACAACAGCGACAAGAAAAGAAGAAGAGGAAAGGAGAGAAAAAGAAAGGAGAGAAAAGAGATCCTGTTTCCTCCTTTCTTTCTTTCTTTCATTCTTTGTTTTTCTATTTTTCAACCTACTCACACACAGACACACACACAGAGATGGAAGAGGGAGTGTGGGAGATGAAGAGTGTGAGAGAGGGAATGCAAAAGATAGAGAGAGAGAGGCTGGGGAGAGAAGAGAGTGCGTGAGAAAAAGATAGAGTGAGAGAGAAAGCGAGTGCGAGAGAGAAAGCGAGAGAGGGCACAGAAGAGGCGGTTTTGTTCCAAGCCAAAATAGGGGAGGGAGGGATTTTAGTTTGTCTTTTTTCTTTGATGTGTACACGATTGCCCTGCGAAAAGTCACTGGTCTGCAACATGCAGACCCCCATGTAGCTAGGCAAAAGGCCCCCTTTGGGTTGAGCCTTACAAGGTTTTAACTAGATTAAATGGGATGGATTATGACTCAACCCAATTATTCAATAGGTCAAATATCTAAATCTAAATACAACCTATTTAACAAACAAGTCTAGACGGGTTGACCCATTTATGATCCAAACATATTTATATCAAACCAAAACCTGCTTAAAGTAGGTTCGTCGATCGAGTTGACAGGTTGGTTCATAAATTACCACCCTTACTCAAGCGCAACTTTCTAGCCCACTTCTCATACCTGAGCCTGCTACTACTTATTGGGTTTCGAGGGTTTAGGCCATGCCGTTGAGCTTTTCTAAGATCTTTCAATTATTTGATGCTATTTTGGAATGCGATATTGGAAACTTTACTGAAGATAGCATAAGTTAGCACCCATCAATGCTAGAAAGCAAAGAGAAAATGATTTATCTTGTTGTTTGAAATATCCTCTCACTATCACAAAAGGATCAAACATCCACAGCATTAATTGAATAAATTTATAATGAGAGAGGATGAATTGATATAAAGGAAGGACAAAAAAAATTATGCACAATTGAATATATTCTTAGATTATCAAAAAATTAAAAATTTCATTGTAAAATTTTAATTAGTTTTAACTACAAACTTGATTAATTTAGCTATTTATAAGGTTTAACAAGATGAGAAACCTTCCATTGTATATTGACCTACTTAATGGGCTGGTTGGTCTAGGTTTGGGCTGAGCTTAGCTCAAGGTACAATGTCATTTAGTAAGGTCTAAGCCAAATCTGGTCTGGTCTTCAGGCTAGTTTTCATGCACGAGCCTGCTACTTATAGGGCTTTAAGCTTCTGGCCAGATCCTCAGGATTTTCTAAGATCTTTTAGGTGCTCAATGTCTTTCAAGAATGTGGTCTTACAAAGAGAAAATGATTTAGGCCCTATTTGGGATTGTCGTTAACGGTAGAATTTTTGAAGCTTTTGGAAGCAGAGCTTTTATAAAAAATTATTTGTTATTTGGTAACCACATTTATGAAGTAATTTAAAATTTTAACATATGTTTGATAATTAAAATAAAAAAGTATTTTTGGTATAATAAAATGATAATAAAAAATATTAGATAGTATTGTATAATAAAAAATAATATAATATAATATAATATTTATATTAAAATATTAGTATATTATAATATAGTAGTATTATACTATAATATAATATTATATAATTATAATTTGATAATATAATGGACTATAACCAATCTAATAACATAATATAATATAATAAACTATATTATATATTTATAATATATCATAATATTAATTTATTATTATATTATATTTATAATATAATAATATAATATGATATGATATAAGATATAATTATGAGATTTGTTGGTGGATATTTTGGTCATTAAAAAATTATCATTTAAATCAAAATAAGTTCTTGATATTAGGAAGAAAATACTTTTGAAAAAAAACTCTAAAATAAAGCTTTTCTTAAGTAGATCTTTCCAGCTTTCTAACCAAACTAAAATTATTTTTTTAATTTTTATCAAACACCACTGTACCATCTAAAAATACTTTTAGAGGATCAGAAAGCACTTCATGACACTCTAAAGATTTTGCCAAATAGGATCTTAAATGGTTGTTTGAAATATCCTCTTGTCATCTTATAGGGAATCAAATATCAATAGCATCAAATGAAAAAAATTTTGGATGACGAGGAGAGAATGAATTAATAAAGGAAGATAGAAGAATTTATGCATAGTCAAATAAATTCTTAGCATAACAGAAAATTAAAAAATTCATTATGAAATGTAAATTAGTTTGAATTATTAACTTGATTAATTTATCTGTTAATTAAGGTTCAAAACCTTTGCATTATATATATGAGAATTCCATTCACTAGAAATATTTGGGAGTTTGAATTCTTTATACTAAATGTTTAACGAGACAGATTTGGTTTCAAATGATTAATTATTTTGTATTCAAAAATGATTAATGATTGAAGAGTCCAAGAGTAATAGGTGGTTTAAATTAGATCCCATTCAAGTATAAATTTTGGAGGATCTATACTTAGTATTTACTTACCTCCTTTTACAAAATCAAAACATTTCCTATAATACATCTTATAATTATACATCCAATTTTAAATTGTAAATATCTTTTTATTATAAAATACCCACTACACTATTCAAGGGAAAGGAGAGAGAAAACTTGACCCTACTCTAAAATTCAGGAAGATAGAAAAATAGAAGAAATATCAACTCTTTTTTAATTATTTTTAGAAGTATTACAAAAAAAAGGAAAATTTTGTACATGTTTAAATCAACTCAAGAAAAACCACTTCTTAATAAATTTTCCACTCCCCAGTCATGCAAAAGAGCAAATATATATATATATATATATATATATATATATATATATATATATATATATATATAGGGAACTCCATGCATAAAAGAAAATCCCATATTACTTATTTTGATAAATCTATCGAAAGAGAAAAATTAATTTGTTCATAATATTTTGTCCATCCTGTAGTCATGTAAAAAAAGAAAAAAGATTGGGAACTCCATCCACAAAAATATCTGCTTCTTATTTTTCTTTGGAACTCCACATGCACAAAAAATGAAACACACAAAGAATTCAGAAAAAATAATTCATTCATTAAATTTTCTCCATGCCAAAGTCATGTAAAAAGAAGAAAAATAATATTTGGAAATTTGTGCACAAAACAAAATTCATGTATTATGTAATTAAGGAACTCCATATCCATGAAGAAGGGAAAAAAATAGTACATCCATAATATTTTCTCCACAAACACAAAAAAATGAAACAAATTATATCTTTAGTGGGATTTTTCAAAAGGAATGAAATATTTTGTTTAAAAAGGAAAATTCTACATGCGTAAAAAGAAATCATGTAACAAACTGAAATAAAATATTTTGTGAACTCCGCACACAAAAATTACTTTTTTTTTAATTTTCGAAACTCACAGGCACAAAAAAATGAAAAGGAGCTCGTTCATAAAACTTTCTTCACTAGCATAAAAAATTTGAAATAAATTAGATTCTTCATGGGATATTTTAAAAAGAAATAAATTAGATTTTTAGTCGGACTCTTCAAAAAAAAAAAAAAAAAACTTTGTTCAAAATGAAGACTCTTAGTGCAAAAAATATTTCACTCAAAAAAATTCCACTTTTATTTATTTTAGAAACTCCACAAGCATAAAAAAAAGAAAACAAATTTATTCATAATATTTGCTCACAAGCACAAAAAATCTGAAATATTACATTTTTAGTGGAACTCTTCAAAAAGAAGTAAATTAGATTTTTAGCGAGACTCTTCAATATGAAAAAAAATATTTTATTTAAATAAAATTATCCATGCATAAAAAAATACTCAAAATATTTTACTTCTTAATTATTTTGGGAACTCCATTCCACAATCATTAAAAAAAACAAAGGAATTTGGGAACTCCATTTAATCCATTTATTATTTATTTTAGAAACTCCACATGCATGAAAAAGTTTAAAAGACTACTCATAATATTTTCTCCTCAAGCATAAATAATTTCAAAAAATTAGATTTTTAGAAGGACTTGGGAATAAATAAATTAGATTTTTATATTGTAGAAGTCAGCAATCATAAATTCTCGAAAGCAAAGAGAAAATCATTTAATTGGTTGTTTCAAATATCCTCTCATCATCTCGCAAGGAATCAACTATCAGCAGCATGAAATAAATAACTTTTTTGATGAAGAGGAGAGGATGAACTAGTAAAAGAAGCATTGAAGAGTTTATGCATAGTCAATCAGATTCTTAGCATATCAAAAAACTAAATATTCATCATAAAATGTATATTAGTTCTAATTATTAACTCAATTAAATTATCTATTAATTAGAAATGTTCAACAGAGTTTCTTTCAATCCACTCAAAAAGTATAAAAGATCACTTTAATAAATTTAGGAAGTTTCTAAAAATAGGAAAAAAATTACATCACTCTGCAATCATGTAAAAAAAGGAAAAAAATATTTTGGAAACTCCATGCATAAAAAATTGCTTCTTATCTTTTTTTAGAATAAAAGAAATAATTTATTCACAATATTGTCTCCATCCTATTGGCATGTGGAAAACAATAGAACTCCACTACTACAAAGAAATAGGGTTGTACCGACTATTTTTTGCCGACGCTTTCTAGAAGCGTCGGCAGGTTGCGCTGACCTGCCGACGCTTTTAAAAAGCGTCGTTTGTTAACGACGCTTAAAAGCGTCGTAAAATTTGAAACTGTCAACGCCGACGCTTTTAGCAAAAGCGTCGTTAAATAAAGAAAATACCGACGCTATTTAACGACGCTAAAAAACGTCGTTAGGTCCGTTTAATACCCCCAATCTCCCGTGCCCTAATCCATATACTGCCGCGCCCCCTTTCCACCCATATTCCTCCGCCGACCCCATCTCTGCCGCCGGAAGCGCAGCGCCGTCCATGCCGCACCGGCCGTCCTCCCCTCCCCCCTCCCGGCGATCGAACGGGCTTCCAGATTCGGTGCCCGGTTCACTGGTTCAGAGCAGTCCTACCGCCCCAATCTTCCCGTGCGCTCCCAAGCCGCCTTTTCGCCCTTGTCTCCCTCGCTCCCGTGGTCAGGTGAGATCTCTTCCTCCTCCATCATCTCCGCCCCCGAATTCATGCCTCCTCGTTGATTTGGCTCGTCTCAAATGCCGACCCAAATAAAGAAATGATGGCTTCATCCAATAACCCGACAGCGGATTGATAAAAAAATGGATATGATGCCTTTTGTGAGCTCTGAAGAGCAGATATGGTCTACATTCCATGAACATGCTGAACTTTCAGATAATTGTTGCCTATTCTGTTGCCTTCCCGAGACATGGATGTGTTCCATCTACTTGATTTTGCAATTGTCCCATTCAGGGCTTTCACGGTGATTTATGTTCATCTTTTTATCTCGGGAGACTTGCTCAGCATACAGTTCTTTATTTACATGTTTAATTTATCAGGTCTATTTCTCTATTTATGCAGCTTGGGAGGCCATTGTTCTCTTATATATCACACTCACATTAGGTTTTGTTGGTCACTGTTTCTGCCCATGCGCTATTGTGTGCCAACTAGTTATAATGGATTTTATATTGTGCCGGGCAGTCGGTTGTTATGTTAAATCCCCATGGTCTTGGTGTTTCTTTATATATTGGCAACAGAGTCTATTAATTCCTCATTTTTGTGTCATGTAGATACCCTTTTCAGTGAAAATACGATATGTTTTAGCTGTTGCCACTATGCTTCATACGGCAGCTCTGCCACAGTATTCGTTTTATGTTTTTCTTTTGCTACTCTTAAGATTAAGCTTCATGACTTCGGCATTATCTATGCTGATTCTCCTGGACATGATTCGTTTTATGTATTTGGTCATGCATCGGCCGACCGCAGGTTCTTCTGTATTCGCTACCAAATGATTGAAATGCTTGTAGATGATTATTCGGAATCACTTATTTTATTATATGAAACAAGAATGCAGGATTGGATTTTGTTGTCGGGTATGATTCTACAAGAAAAAAATAATGTGGAAAGTTGTCATTTGATTTAGAACTAGATATAATAAATTAGTTCATATAACATCATGCTATGTTGATTGAACTGTGACATGATGACTAGTAGAGCTGGAGGTGGATTGGATTAAGCTGACAATCTCATTGAGTAGAATAAAGCTTATGGTATCAAATATATATCAAATTCGAGCTTGTATGACTAGACCCAAACCAACTGGAGACCAAGAATGGCACATGTTCTTCACCAAACACTACAGCCTACCTAAAATTTAAGAAATATATCCGCTGTTAAAATAAAATAATATTTCTCCAAAAGGATAAGAAAGTATGTGCCGATGTTAGTAAGAATCTGGGTATCAAATTTAGGTAGATAACTTGAGGCCAAATATTTATTTTAGAAGATAGAGCTGTAAAGAACCCAAACAAGAGTAGCACTCATTGCTTCCCAATGATCAATGATATAAAGATATTACCATAATTAGGACTCTTGAATGAACGAGTTATTTGTAATTAACAGCTTATATATGCTTAGCTTGAATTTTTGGCTTGTTTGAGAACTAAATGAGATGATTTAGAGCCACGCTTGATTTGTTTTGATTGAGTTTTGTTAAACTTGAAATAGGAAAAAATTAATAATTTAACATATATTATGCATTATATTTATTCTAATTACTATTTACAAACAAAAATTTATATTAAAAATGAGATTTATGTGATTTAAAATTAAAAATTAAATATGGATTTTTTTTTTTAAATTTGATCCCAAAAAATGATCATCTACAAGGTACAACTTCACATATTATAATTTTTCAAAATAGGTATTGATATACCTTATATTTAACATAATTAAAAAAAATTAGATGAGAGAAAATGATATTAATCTAATGATGAGAAGAAATTAAGCTGAAAAAAAAATATTCGATGATGTTGTGTACCTTATCTTTGCTAATCTGTGGATACAATATTATTTAACAATGTTGTGTACCTTTCTATATTAGTGTGTGCTGAGCATGCATTGTGTTATGATAAACGCACCAGACCTCCATATATAACCTTTGTTTTGTAGTGTTAGTTTTGTTGATCTTACTTTAAAGATCAATGTACCAAACTTTTCTTAACATTCTATATTTTCAATTTCTTTAAAGATTCTTTAAACATTCTATATAGTACAATTAATTAAGGTTGTGATACATGGTTGATGAATGGATAATTTCATAGTTTCATGAATCCTGATTGATTGCTTATCTGACATGTGTCGCTCGTTATGTGGCTGGACCCTGATATCGTGTGGCCTACGTTATCCTTATCTTCGTGACTGATGAAGACTAAGCATCTGGATTAAGCTGGGCCAAGTTTCTTTGTCCACTACTCCCCAAGTTAATATCAGGTATTAAATCAAGTTAATTATGAATTAATTTTTAAAAAAATTGCATTCCATAGAAACGTAGACCCGTCTTTTGATTAATGTACATATTCTATTGTATCCGTACATTTATTTATTTTTGTACGGATAAAAGAATTATGTACATTAATCAATTGATTGTCCAGTATGGACAGTTTGGAAAATGTGAGTAATTCTATAGGTCATTACCATAATCAAATGGTATGCTGAGGGTTCGGAATAAATTTCGGATGGTATTTTCCTTTTGTTCTTCCTATACGGAAGAACTAAGGAGAAATGCTGCCGAAATTTTTTTCGACTCTTGTTGCATATCATTTGATTTTTGTAATTGACCTATAGAATTAATGCATTTTCTGAATGGGATAGGACCTTCTTTACCTATTAGTTGAAGATAGCAAGCATTTACTATGTAAACTTTATCTAGCTGTTATTTTTTTGGATTTTATGAAATGACTGATATTTTTTACTCATTGCATTAATATAGATTGTATAATTTTTTTATTTTTAGATAAATTGCAAGTTCGGTCAGTTTTATCCTACAATGGACAAAAGTTGGATAAATAAACCAAAGAATAGTAAAGAATATTTAGATGGAGTTCATGACTTCATAAAATTTGGTATGGAGAAAAGTAGTTTGAATGGAAAGATTTTATGTCCATGTCGGAAATGTGTAAATAGTTCTTCTTTAGATCCACAAAATGTTGAAGAACATTTGGTATGGAATGGTTTTTTAAGAGGTTATACCAACTGGATTTTTCATGGAGAATCTATGTTGCCATCATCATGTAACCAACCCCTGACTCATTTTGGATCCACTAGCCTAGAAGACAATTCTGCAAGAGATGATGATATAAGGGGTTTGATCACAGATGCTTTTGGATTTGATGTTCAAAATTTAGGAGAATCCAGTAGTATACAAGAAATAGTTGGGATGTTTGATGGATGTACACATACGGAACGTATGCATGTTGAGGAGCCCATACATACATCTAATGATGAGACAGCTCGTTATCACACCTTAATGAAAGATGCAGACGAAGAATTATATCCGGGTTGTACAAAATTTTCTAAGATTTCTTTTCTTGTACATTTATTTCATATAAAATATTTGAATGGATGGTCTGGAAAGAGTTTTACCATGCTGCTCAAGTTATTAAAGGATGCATTTTCAGAAAGCACTCGTTTACCACCATCGTATTATGAAGCCAAGAAAGTAGTAAAGGAATTGGATCTTGGATACGAAAAGATTCATAGTTGTCCGAAAGATTGTATGTTATATCGGGGTGAAAACGCTAATCAAGAGTCATGCAATGTATGTGGATCTTCAAGATGGATAACACAAAAAGAAGATCGAGATGATGTACTGAATGAATTGGATGCAACGCGGAGTAAAAAAAAATCGGCCAAGGTATTGCGTTACTTTCCTCTTATACCTAGATTGAAAAGGATTTATGCATCATCAAAAACAGCTTCATCAATGAGATGGCATCATGAAGGACGTACAAAGGATGGAATGTTGAGACATCCAGCAGATAGTCTTCAATGGAAAGCATTTGATAATAGGCATCCTGATTTTGCCTCTGATGTTCGCAGTGTTAGGTTTGGCTTAGCTTCTGATGGCTTGAATCCATTTCGGACCCTGAGTTCTACCTACAGCACTTGGCCAGTCATTTTGATACCTTACAATTTGCCACCGTGGATGTGCATGAAACAATCATCACTTATCTTGTCAATGGTTATTCCAGGAGATAAGGGTCCAGGCAATGATATTGATATTTTTCTACAGCCTTTGATAGAGGAATTGAAACAGTTGTGGGAGGGTGTTGATGCATTTGATGCTTCCAACGGCCAAACATTTAAACTACGGGCAGCTTTGTTATGGACTATTAATGATTTTCCAGCATATGCCAATTTATCTGGCTGGAGTACAAAGGGACGGGTCGCATGTCCTTGTTGTGGAGATTCAACACATTCAATTTGGTTAAAACATGGAGGTAAATTTTGTTACATGGGACATCGTCGATGGTTGGAAGCAAATCATCCATTTCGATTTCAGAAAGATTTGTTTGATGGTACTATAGAATTGGGATGTGCCCCTATTCCACCTTCTGGAACTGATGTTCATAGACAAATGGATGGCATGAATTACAGCTATGGTAAGCACTCAAAGTCCTCTAAAAAAAGAGGAAGGGATGATGTTGAAAGCTCAGTGCACGAAGGGTTACCAGAGGAAGTCAGTATCAGTACTATAGATGTAGAGGTGTTTCAAGATCCAGACAATTATTTCGAGGATGAAAATGAGGAAGACACACAGATAGCATCTACACAACAGCCAAGTAAACATTTATGGAAAAAACGAAGTATCTTTTTTGACTTACCTTATTGGAAACATAATCTTATTCGGCACAATCTTGATGTCATGCATATAGAGAAGAATGTTTGCGATAATTTACTTGGAACATTTTTAAACCTTGATGGAAAGAGCAAAGATAACATGAAGGCACGTTTTGATTTAAAAGAAATGGGTATCCGACAGGAACTTCATCCTAAAATGCTTGCTAATGATAGAATTTATGTGCCTCCTGCATGTTACACAATGTCTGCTCGAGAAAAGGATAATTTTTTGGGAGTTTTGAAAAGTATCAAAGTACCCGATGGATATGCATCAAATATTTCACGATGTGTGCATCTAAAGGATCGAAAACTTTCAAATCTTAAAAGTCATGATGGTCACATATTGATGCAAGATATTTTTTCAATAGCTTTAAGATCGTCATTGCCGAAACAAGTTGTTATAATTGTACTTCGATTATCGTCATTCTTTAAGGCGTTATGTTCCAAAGTTATTGATCCTCGAAAACTTGATCAGTTAGAATCCGATATTGCAATTACACTTTGCCAGATGGAAAAGATTTTTCCTCCTGGATTTTTCACTATTATGGTACATCTGCTCATTCACCTAGCTTCAGAAGTTAAAGTTGGTGGACCGGTACATTATAGATGGATGTATCCTATTGAGAGGTATTATTACAAACCTTAAATCTTTTGATAATTTTATTAGAAACAACAGCATACTGATATTTTAATAAATATTTAATTCTTGAAGGTATCTTGTGCGTCTTAAAGATTATGTGCGAAATAGAGCCTATCCCGAAGGCTCGATTGCTGAAGCATATATTGCGGATGAATGTTTGACATTTTGTTCAAGATATCTTCAAGGTGTAGAGACTATTTTTAGTCGACCTCAACGGCATAATGACTTTGTGGAGAATGCAGAACTGTATAAGTTCTTAACTGCTGGAAAATTCTTGGGAAGAGATAAAAGTATTGTACTTGATCAAAAATTCTTAGCACAAGCACATCGTTATGTGTTACTTCATAGTGACATAATATCTGACCATCGCAGGTTAGTATATTTAAGGAATGACATCAAAATTTAAATTTTATATTAGATATAATGTTCTAAATGATATATTTATATTTTATGCAGTGAATTTTTAATTTATCAGAGACGAGCCAATCATAACATTCGTCCTAATGCAAGGATTGAACAGCGATGGTTGGTCGAGTTATTCCCTATGTGGCTTTCGAATCAGGTGTGATTTTTATTTAATTATGAGATATATTAATTTTTGATACATATTTAATATCAGATAACTCAACTGCACTTCGTCATATCATTTTTTGTTAGGTATCAAAGATGATGGAGACAAATAATTCAGATGAACTAATAGCACTTGCTCGAGGACCTAACAAGATTGTGAATAGATATAAAGGTTTCATAATTAATGGCTTTAAATTTCATACTAGAGAATGGGAGAAATTTAGAAAAATACAGAATAGCGGTGTTATGGTGGAAGCGGATGGAAAATCCTATTATGGTGCACTTAAAGATATCTATGAGTTGGATTATTATGGAAAATTTAAAGTAGTACTGTTTAGATGTGATTGGATAGACATAAACTCACCAAGGGGTTTGAAACAAGATGCAAATGGATTTACACTTGTAAATTTTTCAAGGTTGATACACACTGGTGTGTTATTGAAGGATGATCCATTCATTTTTTCATCTCAAGCTCGTCAAGTATTTTATGTACAAGACGCAAAAGATAAAGATTGGTTTACTGTCATCAAAACAAAATCTAGAGACTTATATGATATGGGAAACCAAGTGGAGGATGATGACGATGACACTTATACACAATGTATGCCCTACAATTTTGTGCCAGCTGATGATTTAAATACTACGACGACGTTGGTTAGAACAGAATTCGAAGAAAACACTACTGCTTGATTGTTACTGGTAATAATTATTTATGATGTATATATTTTGCATTAATTATTGCATTATTTTATTCCATATATTAACTGATTCTACCTTTTATTTATATAAATGCTAGGTGACATCATGCGTCGCAGGGGACGATATGCTGGTGTGCGTTCCAGTTTTTACAGACAGAGGCCGGTACGTCTTCTTCAGCACAGCAGCCTGAGGCCAGTTCAGCTGCACATCATTCTGAGCCCTGTCCTTCATCATCAGCACAGCACGATCCTCCTGTTCATCAGCCAGATGATGAGATACACGTGCAGGGTATATATTGTCTTTCATGTAATTTTTTTTTATTTCATTTTATGTATATTTATGATATAGTTACTTTTATGTATTTTTTGCAGACGGATCTGGGAGAGTACGCCCCAGACGCGGACCCACAGTAGTACGAGATGTGTGGCAGATGCGTGAGGGCGAGAGGATTGTTGTGGAGTGCAATCAGCTAGGTCAGCCAATTAAGAAAGCTGCCTGCTTATTGACTTCATTTTTGGGGACCGTTGCTCGGAGACCTCAGCTATGTCCGTTGGGCTATGCAAAATGGAATGACATGCTTCCAACGTACAAAGTTGAGCTCCTCCGAGTTATAGAGGTAATGAATTGATGTTCATACTGTATATTAATTGTTAATTATTTATATAATTTATTTCATTTAATTTTTTTTTTATAGAGCAAGTTTGTTCTCCCTCCATCCACTCATGATTTTGTAATGAAGTCTCTCAACCGCAAATGGAAAGAATATAGATCACAATTGAAGAAGGACTATATGAGACAGGGTATGACAGAGGAGGAGGTTGCTAGGAATTATCCTCCTGATGTACCCCCTCATCAGTGGATGGAGTTGGTTCATTATTGGTTCTCCGAAAGGGCACAGGTATATTATCTGTTTATTATCTTTTTTTCCTAAATATTTTATAAAAATATTGATTTTTATTATATATTATATATATAACAAGTTCTTTACTTTATTTTACAGACTTATTCTACTATTGGTAGAGCTGCACGAGCAGCTCAGTCTGTTCCTCATACATCGGGGTCGAAGAGTTATGCACGACTCCGACAGGAGTTTGTATGTTCCTTAAACTTTCATAATTAACTTTTAATTTTTATGTTGAAATATTTATATAACTAATATCATTATGTATCGTGGACCATGTCTGTATCATGATACTCATATTTTTTTAAATTATTATAACTGTTTGCTTAAAATTAAAATTATTTGTGTAGGAGGATGAGCATGGGAGGGAACCCGGACAAGTGGAGTTTTACCGGATGACTCATACTCATCAGGATGGTACTTTTGTTCGAGATGAGTCGAGAGATTTATATGTACGGCATTACTAATATTATATTTTTTGCAATGATTTAAATTTAATTTTGTTAGCTATTAATGTATAACTGTTATTTTCAAAAAAAATACAGGAGAGGGCTACATCTCTCATTGCGGAGCGTGACGACGAGTCCGCAGCATCTACGCAGCAGAGCCGTATCGAGGCCGAGGTGTTCACAGAGTTGATGGGACCAGAGCGCTACGGCCGAGTGAGGGGTTATGGAGTAGGAGTCACCCCCACTCAGTTATCTGAGGTTAGTAGATATACGCAGCATGCTGCAGCAGATGCTCAGGATTCACGCGTTCGCAGACTCGAGGCAGAGATACAGGAGATTAGACAGAGTCGTGCCGCTGAGATGGAGGAGATGCGACAGAGCCGTGCCAAGATGCAGGCCATGAGGGGACAGATTGATCGCCTTACATCTTTATTAGAGATGTATGGTTCATCTCAGGTAAACACATAATATTAAATATATATTTTTATATTAATTTAATGATTTATATATTTTTATTTATAGATATGCAAATCATACTTTTGATATGTTTCTTGTAGGCTCCTGGCACATCAGGCACCCGTCGAGATAGCGGCACGTCACGTGGAGACAACGACGACCATCCGCCTGCAGATTGATATTATTTTATTTTTATTATATTTTTATATTTATTTATATTACTCTTGATTGTAATGGACGATTAGTACTTTATTTTTATTTATATAAAATATTATCTTTTGGTTTGGTTAAATTTTCTATTTAAATTTGCTTTTGATGTGAATGGTGGTGATGATTGTACAGGTGTGAATGTGAATGTGGTGATTGTGCAGGTTTATGTTCGAATAATTGATATAATTTCGTACAGAAATATATGTATTCTTTTTTTTTTGTAGATAATACCTGTATTTTTTTTTTCTCTTAAAACCTTTAACGACGCTTATAAGCGTCGTTAAAATTATTTTAACGACGCTTATAAGCGTCGTTAAAGACAAAAAGCTGACGCTTCCAAAAGCATCTTGGGAGAGTTTATGACGCGGAGTCATTAACGACGCTAAAAAGCATCGTTAAAATTACTTTTTGCGACGCTTTAAAGCGTTGTTAAAAATATATTTAATGACGCTTATAAGCATCGTTAAGACAAGTTTAACGACGCTTTAAAGCGTCGTTAATGTTAATTTTTACGATGCTTTAAAGTGTCGTTAAAAAATAACGACGCTTTTAAAAAGCGTCGGCGCTATTCGTCTCCACTCTTACATAGGCGACGCTTTGCCGACGCTTTTCGAAGCATCGTAAAGCGAAATAGCGACGCTTTAAAGCGTCGTTAATGACCATTAATAGCGTCGTTAATGACCATTTTTCCTGTAGTGCACCCATAAAAAATTCTGCTTCTTATTTATCTTGGGAACTCAACAAGTATAAACTTCATTCATAAATTTTTTAAAATTTTTTAATGGAACTTTTCATAAAAGAATAAATTGGACTTTTGATGGAACACATAAAAAAGGGAAAAGATGTCATTCAAAAAGGAATATTTACAAAGGAAAAAAAATACCATACGCACAAAAAATTAATACACAAAACAAATCATTATAAATACAAAAATTCATGTGAAAAAAGGGATGTCCTCATGCATAAAATATTTAGAAAAAATATTAAAAATTGAATTTTAGGTTCATTTAAAATCAAATAATTATTTTAGATGCTCAATTAAATTAATTAAAAATATTTTCCTTTCAAGAATATTATCCTCCTTTAATAAATTTGTCAAGTCCATAGAAAAAGAAAATTTCAACGATCAGGTATAACAGAAAAAATTATATTATCATGCCTTATTTATTTTGAGAACTCCATAAGAAGGATAAAAAAATCATCCATCATGCTTTCTCCATTCGACAATCATGTAAAAAAAGAAAAAAAGTTTTGTAGCTGTGTGCACAAAAAAAAATCCACTTTCTTATTTATCTTGTGAACTTCACAAGCATATATAAATGGAAAAAAATGTTCATAATATTTTCATCCTAAGTACAAAAAAGATCAAAATAAATTTGATTTTTTTATGGAACTCTTGGAATATAATAAATTAGATTTTTTGCGGGACTCTTCAATAACAAAAAAATTATTTTATTGAAAAAGGAAAATTCTTCATAGACAAAAATAATTTTCTCAAAAAATTCCACCTCTTGTTTATTTTGGGAACTACAGATCCACAAAAAGAGAAAAATAATTTATTTGTGATATTTTCTCTATGACTATGAATGTTTTGGAATAAATTAGAGTTTTAATGGGAACATTTGAAAAATGAATAAATTAGATTTTTAGTTGGTCCCTTCAAGAAAGGAAAAAATATTTTGTTCAGAAAGAAAAAATCTTTATGTACAAAAAAATTGCATAGAACAATTTTGGTTTTTTTATTTATTCTGTGAACTCCACATGCACAAAAAATGGATAAATTAGATCTCAAGTGGAACTTTTTCAAAAGGGAAAAATAGTTCCCAAAGGAATAGTTAAAATGGAAAAAATATCATGCACATAAAAACATCACATTCAAAAAAATTCATAATAATAATAGAAATCCATGTAAAAAAATGGAAATCCATATACAAAGAAAAGCCTTCAATTTACAGTTATTTTTGAAAGTTTTTAATTCTTTTAGAAAGTTATTAATTCCAAAAATTTCCTTTCATAGAAATTTTTTTGAGGCATGCGGAGGGGAAAATTTTCTTTTAGGAATATATCCCTCCATATATGCATAGAGAAAAATTGAGTGGGACTTTTCTTAATTATTTTAGAATTCTTACAAAGCCATTAATCTTCATTATTTGAGGAGAAAATTAATGGTGGTTAAGAGTCCACTTGTATATCAAGGGACAAAATAATGGAATTCAGAGCCATTTCAGAAAGCCATGTTAAAATTAATGATAAAAAATTTCCTTCAAGAAAAATTTTTCTCTATGAAGAAAAATTCAAAAAAATTTAGGAAGCTATTTAGAGTTATTTTATAAAGTTGTTTAGATAGTTGTCGCTATTTCTTCCTATATCTAATGTACTAGTGGGTATCATGGTGATCGAAGTGAGGGAGAAGACAAAAAAGAAAATCCTTATATGTGTGTCCTACTATATTTTATGTGCAAGTTGTTGTCACCGTGATTGAAGGATCAGATATTTCAGCATAAGAATATATATATATATATATATATTTACAGACATACATCTACGACAAATATTTGATTATTCCATCAAATAATTTATCTTTTCTATAAGTGCTAATGATTTTATTAATAAGATGTTGGAACTAAAATGATGATAAATTATTAGGCACATTTCACTTATAATTTATAATTTCATTCTATTTTTGGAAAAATTATTTATCATTCTATTGCATAAATTTATATTTACATTTTCATTATCTTTATGTGCATCATGTGGGTATCATGTTTGTACCTATTAAATGAAAATGAGACAAAAAAACTCAACCCCCCTAAAAAATTTAGGAAAATTAGGATGAAAGCTGCAGAAAAATTTTGAATGTGCCTAGTTATTTTTTAAAATTTAGTAAATAAAAAAAATACTGCTCATATTTCCCTCCATGCACAAAAAAAATAAATCACTTCTTACTTAATTTAGGAAATTCTGCAAAAATATAAATTTTAGTTGGACTTTTCATAATTATTTTTTGAGGTCATATAAAAATAGAAAATTCTTGTTCTTATTTGCCTCCTTGCACAAAAAAGGAAATCACTTTTTAATTAATTTAGGAAGTCCTTAGAAAAGAATTCCATCACAAATTTAAGTCAAAATTTGCGTAGAAGGTTTACAAAGTCCAAATGCACAAAATGATTTGGACAAAGCACCATCCACGAATGCAGAAAAAAAATCCTAGCTCATTTCTAATATTTATCTACAATGCAAAAAATAATCTTAGGATGTGAAAAAAAAGAAAAATTTCTTCACATGTTTGAATTTTAGTGGGATTCTTCATAATAAATTTGAAAAGTCCACAAGTAGGGCTGGAAATGGACTCATGTCGAGCCAACTTCATGTTGGTCTTTGGGCTAGGCTTACATACAAAGCCATTTATTTTTTAGGCTAACGTCAGATATATCATTGGCTAGACCTGAGCTCAAAGCCATATAAGTCCTAATATGGAGCCGTATTGTATCCATCTATTGGGGCCTGTTGGACTATCAACTCAGCCAGCGACTCGATGAACTCGCTAAACCCAATTGGTGTTGGAAATTGTGTCTCAAAGTCAATCATCAGCCTGTTGATGATTGTGCTTATCATTGTAATTATATATGAATTATTGAATTAATAAATATTATTTGGTTTTTTCATCATTGCATACATCTCATTTTGAACTCTTGTTATATGATGAAGTCTTTAGGACTATTTGATTCGATATAGGAGGATATATTATTTAATTCTTAAATGAGTTCGCGACCAAATGATATACTATTACTACGATGATAGACATATCAAGTGTAAGTCGTTGTGTGCCATATAGGTTGGTTGTCCTCTTAACCAAGGAGCGTGGAGATGTTGGTATAGCATGCAGGCTGAATGTGACCAACTCCAGAGCACTATACTGTCAAGAGTCACTCCAAAGGGATATAGGTATAAGTGTCTCTCCGACCTGAGATCACCACGGTGACTTGCAAGCAACTCACTATGCTTTGGCGTCGGACTATCTGAATTTTTAATTCAGCGATGAAAGATTTCTGGCATAGTCAAATACTTGTGAAGTCAGTGTGTGAGTCAAGATGGAGTTGACCCCTCCGAATAAGTAGGAGTTAATATATCAGTGTGTTTCAATTCAGTAAAACCTTGACCGGGGTAATCCATATGATGGATTTTGAAAATTAAAATACAATGTGGATGACCATATCAGGATTGACAGTTAAACCCTAGGTCACCTTGAGCATTTGGGTCAAAGGAATGAATTATACAGTAACTATATTTAAATAAGTTCTTGAGTGTTGCTTAGCATACATTCGGCTTATCCGAACGTTGGGTATCATTGCTAGATGGTTACTCCGATTGGTACAGAAATCAATTTCTATGCTTCCGATTTAGGTTCGAACCTATGGAGTCACATACATTAGAAGTTTCTCCCTGATCACTTAGCTAATTTGAAGAGTTTCAGTCAACGGAGACTTTGGTGAAGAGTCCCACTTGATGGGGACTCTACAGAAGAGTCCCACAGGATGGGGACTCTAGAAAAGAGTCCCACTAGACTTGAACTCTATCATTAATAGAAGATTAATTAGTAATTAGATCACTAATTATCTCAATTTGATTGAGCATTAAATTCTAGATCAAGTCTGATTAAATTTGATTCAATCAAGTCAAATCTAATTAGGTTATGAGATGACCTAATTGGTAAGGGAGAAATGATCCTGATTTGATCGAATCTATGGCTCAATTAATTTATTGATTTGATCTAATTTAATTGAAGTTATAAGAGCCTAATTAGATTAGATTCACCATATTTTATTTAGATCTAATTGAATTGAGTTTGAAAGAAATTCAATTGGTTAAATCCTAGAGTCCCAAATGAGTAGGACTGTATCCCTTGCGCCACCTAAATTGTATCATGCTTTTTTTCACCGCACAAAATCAGTTTGTATGTGAGAAAATAAAAAAATAATCCTTCTTTTGTCGCTCATTAAAGATAGGAATTGGTTAGTTTTGAATTGAATTCAAATTAGTTTGAATTTTAACTTAAAACCTTATCCACATCCTTCCACATGTTGGCTGCTTTTGAAGGGGTCTATTATGTATGAGAAAAGGAGGTCTTCCCAACTGATTTTTATATCCAATTTTCTCTAGTAAGTCCCTCTTTAAGTTAGATAAGGGTGAGAAAAAGTTAGAGCTAAATTTAAATTCAAAAGACTTTGAATTGCAACAAACTCCAGTCCTTATCTTGTTTTATCTAATTTGTGCGACAATCACAAAAAGGCCACAAGTTGTATGCCAAAGGAAGAGAGCTCTTCTCCATGAGATATCAGAGAGAAATAGGGTCAAAAATACTTCTTTGAGACATGAGGATTGGGTGGGTTTCTTTTCTCTTTGATGTGAACAAAAGAAGAGACCGTTCTCCTCTTGGGTGAGAGACCTAGAACTATTCTAGATTTTTGGGTGAGAAAAAAACCAAAGAGAAGAGAGTCTTCATCTAAATTTTTTCCACAATCCAGCGTTCTTCTCTGATCCATCTTCGACATCAAAAAGGTTCGAGGTGATCGAAGAAGGAGATCAAGTTAGATCTGCCATCAGAAGCCGACTGCGTGAGCTAGCATAACATATCACCTCACATGTAGCAACTAAATGTTTGTGATCAAAACCAAAGATGGCATCTGGTGTCCAAGACTTATACAAAAGTAACACAGAGAGAGGTAGGTGACTGCCAATATTATAGAGGGAAAAGCCATTATCAAGTTAGAGAAAAAAAAAGGGAAAAATGAACAGCATTATTTGCAAAGAAAGAAGGGGCTTGTTTAGCACCAACCAACCAATCAGAGTATAACTACCTTTCTATTACTTGATTAAGTGGAATTGCAGCTTATACATGACCACTGAAAGCATAAGAAATTTCATTCATAATAAGAAAATAATAGTCCTTATTCACATACTACAAAAATATATCTCAGAAATTTTTATCATATTTCAACAATCAAAAAGATTATCTCATTGCATGAATATCATCTTGATTATTGTAGAACAGAATAATTTGCCGTTATAGCAGAAAATTAAGATCCAAATCCAACATCATCTCCACTACTTCAACAAAATGTATGATGAAATATGCAATAAGCAAAAAAAAAAATGAGATATAACTTTATATCAAGTTATCAACTAATAAATTATGTTTAGTAACAATCATAATAGTGATCCAAATAACTCAAAAGCAAGTAAGATAAAAAAAAGTTGAGATAGATATATCTAATTATATTTTCTCCATCTGAAGTTTCCATTCTTCTACCTTGCTTATCGAGTCTTCCTTTCTCCTCTTTTGATGCTATAAATATTATATATGTAACTTCTGTAGTTGGCACTCTTTCACTTGAGCTATTTTCCTTAGGCTTGCAATATTTTAATGATAAACAATTGATATATGACAAATATCATTAAGTCAGACTAGTGCTATACGTTACCTCCTAAGCTTTTTTGGTTATTTAATCTAATGGAAGAAACATCTTTTTTTTTCAATCTGCTCAACATAAATCTCTCAAAAAAATAGAAAAAGATGGAACAATTACAAAAGTAAGGCTTAATCTCATTTTCATTCATTGATTTTCTAAACATATAAATTGAGATACATAGCTCTTCTTTATAATAGTGAGGTTTGCTCTTACATAATTCAGGTTGGATTTTTTTTTTTTAGTTTCTGTAAGGATATCCACTCTTGAACAATTTAAATTGAATTTCTCTTCTTAGTTCGAATAGAAGAATATCTCTAAAAGAAGAATAATATAAAAAATTATAAAAAATATTAAAATTTTATAATAAGATAGATTCTTGACTTGTATATTAACTTTGTCTTTTATGATTCTATCTAATACTTCATAGATTAGAAGATAACCTCAAATCAAAATCTTTTTTGAAAAGAAATGTTTCAATTTAATCAACCTATTTCAAGACCCAAATGATGGAATTTTGGCCCGATTCAACTCCCTAGAGGGTTAGCCCAAAGTTGTAAATCTCGAAAAGATATCCAACTTAAAAAAAGGATCATCTTAATTGGATATTATATGACCAAATTATGACCTTCTATAGTTTATTATATGATTTGACTTATTGATGTAGTAGATCTTGCTCATGGACTATATCTAGCCTTATTCGTAGTGGCCAAAGCAATCTACATCAAGTTTGGAGATCCTATTAGGTATATATAGTAGCCAAAGTGATTGACATCAAATCTGATATTTTTCTAGATATCCATAATAGCCAAAGTGATTCATATTGAGTTTAATAATCCTCTTAAATAATCATAATAGCTAAAATAGCCCACATCAAATCTGGTGATCTTTCTAGATATCCATATTGACCAAAGTGATCATATTAAGTTTAGTGTTCTTTTCAAACACTCGTAGAGGCAAAAATGATCCACATCGAGTCTAGTGATTAACTTGGATCAAAGCCTTCTTTGTTCAAGGGATTTAAATATAGCTAAATCGAAATTGAAGATGAAGAAACACTTGCTTTCTTGCTTTATGATTGAATTGCTTGGCTTTGCCTAAAGATGGTTTCTAGTCTAGGTCTTCTCTACTAAATGGTAGATTCTCATCTCTAGATGTAGGAGACAACTTTTTACAAGTACTGTTGGTGCTTGTGCTGAAGGGATCACCAATCTAAATACAATCTCGATGAATCGGATAATCTTCACCTCTAGTTGTATGATATGTTCTTTCATCTCATCATCCATCAAGATAGAACTGGTAGCCATACTCATTTTTATCTTTCTATGTACTTGAAGCATAAATATCCCTTTCCTTGATTTCTTATATTGCTTGCATGTTTGGATGATGAATTAATTAAGACCTTTAGAGAGATAGCAGACCATTGCACTAATACCAATTTAGTGTGGTGAAAATGGAGAAGGAAGATTTTCTTCAACCTACTTAACTTGAATTTTACAAAGAAAACTTAGAGAAAGAGAGAAGTATCGTGAAGGTAGGGCTTAAATCTCCTTTTTTTTTTTATTAATTCTCCATATACATAAACTAAGATGCATAGCCCCTATTATAATAGTGAGGTCCGCTCTTGCACAATTCAAATTAGATTTCTCTTCCTATTTTCTAGAAAGATATCCATTCTTGAATAACTTGAATCAGATTTCTCTTCTTTATTCAAATAGGACTAGATCTCTAAAAAAAAAATAATATAAATAATTATAAAAATATTAAAATTTTACAAGTGGTAGATCTCAATTTATACATCAACTTTGCCTTCTATCACTCTATTTATTTCTTCATAGATTGAAAGATAACCTTCAATCAAAGTCTATCCAAAAAAGAAACATTTTAGTTTGACCCATTCCTCTTTTGAAGCCCAAATGATGAAATTTTGGCTCAATTCAACCTCCTAGAGGATTTGCCCAAAATTGCAGATTTCAAAAAAAAAATCTAATTTCAAAAAAAAAAAAAAAGATCATCTCAATTAGACATCTATAACTACGTTATGACCTCCTAAAATTTAAAATGCAATTGGCTTCTTGATATGGTATATCTCATTCCTGGACCCCATCTAGCCTTGCTCATCATGATCAAAGTGATCCACTTTGAGTTTGATAAGCCTCTTAGATACTTATCATAACCATAATAGTCCACATTATATCTACCGATCCTCCTAGATATCTATAGTGGCCAAAGTGATCCACATCAAATATAATTGTCCTCCTTAATACTAATAATGGTTATAGTAGCCCACATCAAATTTGGTGCTCCTTTTGGATACTTAAAGTGGCCAAAATGATCCATATAGAGTCAGATGATCTTTTTGAATGCTCATAGTTGCAAAAGTGATCCACATCGAGTTTGATGATCTACTGGATCATTCGATACGAGAGATGATGACATTGAGACTTGAGATTCCTCTACTATTGGGTCTTTACAAGTATTTGCATGATGCCAGCCAACTACTATGCATAAATTTGTGTATTTTCTTTGATGTATTCCCATTTGTACCTCTAATTCTCTTCATTTTTGGCCTTCCATGAGTATTAAATTGAACTTAGGAGGTAGTATTTTGTATTTAATATCAACTTTCATACATTGGGCCTTGTTAGGTAATGATCTAATTTCTAATACATAGGTATTCTTCTACTTCGCAATGGTGCATTACTCTTATACATTATTTTCCAAACTTGCACCTCTTATATTACAAATGAAGGCTGCAGTATGTACATAAGGAATGCTTGACACCTCCCACACACGATAAGAGCAACTTCATTCATTTAGAATTACTTCATATTTTTCGTTAGTCTCAATTACTTCTACTTTATTGTAATCGCTAGTTTTATAAATAGTATAATCACCTAATTTAAGGTTGATGTCTCTTATATACTTCATTACTATAGGAACTAAATTCTTCTTTCAAGGGGCATCCATTCTCCTTCTAGATTTTATCTTCACCATAATTTTTTGGCTCGCATCATCTAATAAATCAAGAACTGGTCTATGTCTTGTCTCAGAAATTTAGGTATTGAATGTCTCTGAAAAGTTATTTATTATGTAGGGTACTTAGCTATGATGTCAAACTAAGATCTACTCCATAAACCAATGTCTTTAGCATTAAGATACTTGAATGCCTCCAAGCTAGCTTTCTTAATTTGATCTATGAAATTATCATACTGAACTTATATGAATACCTTTGTAGCTTCCTATACCTTGATTTTAAACCAATCTCCTAGGAACCTTGTTTGGAAGTTTTTGTACAAATGTCTTATGCATTTTCTATATTCTAATTGAGGATATATATATATTGTACTTCTTCTTGGCCCTTTTGTTGATATGATACGACTACTAAACTTTCTAGAGTTCCAATTGCTTCTTTAAGGACCTCTAAAAACCAATTAAGTCCAACTACCACTATTTTTAGATTCTACTATACCAAAAGCAGCTAAAAACAAACAACTATTTTCATCAAATGTTAAAGTAGCCATCATCACACCTCTGAGCTTCTCCTTTAAATGGTAGCCATCTAAAACTATAGAAGGCCTATAAATAGCTAAGAAGTTTGTATTGCAAGCTCCTACAAAAACAAAAGAGAGGTAAGCAATGCTTGTCACCAACTACATCTAATTGCAACTTTACAACACTACTTAGGTTTCTTCTAGAAGCTTCTCCTTGAAATCTTCCAATGAATCATGGATATGGCAAGCTCCTTTCCTCGCCAAATGCCCAGATATAGAAGTTCAAGATGATAGAATTGCAACAATCTCCTTAATTTAATAGGTGATAGGTCATCCTCTTTCCTTCACCAACCAATCACTCTATTATGTATCCAAAACTATGTGGCCATCGTGTTGCCAAACTATTCATAAATGAGCTTGTATGAGATTCCTGCAATTTTTTTGACTTACGCAGACAAACACAACAACATATTTATACATCCAACATTATTTATACACACTATATTGAAAAGAAATGATATTTCTATTATAATACTTGAAGTATGTGATTAATAGCGAAGTATTGAGCCTCCAATTGCAAGCTTAACTTTTGTAATTCAATGTCAGTCTACCTGGCTCACTTTTAAGAACCTTTACAAAAATTTATTTAATATAGTATACTAACTCAATGCCACCTTGAAATATTCTCGACCTACGTATTTTGCTCCTACAAATATATTAAAAGGAATAGTAGAAGTATTCTAAATATATATTGGAAGCATCAGAAGTGCAGACTTGCAAAATAACATGAAGCATAGACTTGGATACTTGAGAATACAAGCCAAAGCTCTGTAGCTTGCTAAGCTCCAAAATGGTGAATAGCTATCTAAAGGCAAAAGAGTTCAAAAAAAGAAATTGGGGAATAAACCTCAACATATATTTTTTAAAATGATATTTGATCAGAATTATGGAATATAAGCACTTGCAAATTGAATGAGTCTAAATGTGGGCATGTAAGGCAAATACTCACATCATCAATACTAGTGTCTCACCCCATAGATGACTAGAAGACAAATACATACATATATATATACATACATACATATTGTGCAAGGAAGTATACTTACAATATATATATATATATATATATATATATATATATATATATATATATATATATATATATATATATATATATATATATATATATATATATATATATATATATATATATATTGTACTTCTTCTTCTTGCCCCCTTTGTCAATATGATACGACTACTAAACTTTCTAGAGTTTCAATTACTCCTTTAAGTGCCTCCAGAAATCAAGTCCAACTATCACTATCTTTAGATTCTACTATACCAAAAGCAACTAAAAAGACAACTATTTTCATCAAATGTTAAAGCAGCCATCATCACACCTGTGAGCTTCTCCTTTAAATGGTAGCCATCTAAAACTATAGAAGGCCTATAAATAACTAAGAAGTTTGTATTGCAACCTCACACAAAAACAAAAAAGGGGTAAGCAATGCTTGTCACCAACTATATCTAATTGCAACTTTACAACACTACTTAGGTTTCTTCTCAAAAGCTTCTCCTTAAAATCTTCCAATGAATCATGGATATGGCAAACTCCTTTCCTTGCCAAACACTCAAATATAGAAGTTCAAGATGATGGAATCGCAACAATCTCTTAATTTAATAGGTAACAGGTTACCCTCTTTTCTTAGCCAACCAATCACTCTGTTATGTATCCAAAACTATGTGGCCATCGTGTTGCCGAACTATTCACAAATGAGCTTGTACGAGATTTTTGTAATTTTTTTGACTTACAGAGACAAACACAGCAACATATTTATACATCCAACATTATTCATACAAACTATAATGAAAAGGAATGATATTTCTATTATAATACCTGAAGTATGTGATTAATAGTGAAGTATTGAGTCTCCAATTGCAAGCTTCACTTTTGTAATTCACCGTCAGTCCACCTAGCTCACTTTTAATAATCTTTGCAAAAATTCATTTAATATAGTATACTAACTCAATGCCATCTTGAAATATTCTCGACCTGCATATTTTGCTCCTACAAACATATTAAAAAAAATACTAGAAGATTCTAAATATATATTGCAAGCATCGGAAGTACAGGCTTGCAAAATAACGTGAAGCATAGACTTGGATACTTGAGAATATAAGCCAAATCTCTATAGCTTGCTAAGCTTCAAAATGGTGAATAGCTACCCAAAGGCCAAAGAGTTCATATAAAGAAATTGGGGAATAAACCTCAACATATAATTTTTAAAATGATATTTGATCAGAATTTTGGAATATAAGCACTTGCAAATTGAATGAGTCTAAATGTGGGCATGTAAGGCAAGTACTCACATCACCAATACTAGTGTCTCACCCCCATAGATGACTAGAAGACAAATACATACATATATATGTACATACATTCATACATACATACATACATATTGTGCAAGGAAGCATACTTACAATGTGATCTAATAAAAATAAAATATGATTATAAATTCCACACAAGTAACTAACCATGGATAAAATTAGAAAGAGTAAAGAAGGCAACAACTTGATACCAATCCTAAGCCTTGGAACAAGTTCCATTTCTCTAATTTTGGTGTCCTCCCTCTTCCTCACTTCTTTCAAAACCCTATGAAAACCTTCATGGACCCATCTCTTCATTAAGAGATTCAATAATTGTGATTTAATAATAAAGCAAAAATATACATTACACATAGGTGACTAATTATAGATAAAAATAAAAAAACAAAGAAGATAACAACTTGATACCGATCCTAAGCTATAAAATTTATTCCATTTCTCTAATTTCGATGTCTCATCTCTCCCTGATCACTTTTTTTAGAACCCTCTAAAAACCCTCAATGACCCATTTCAGCACCGAGCAATTCAATGATAAATGAAAATAAGAAAAAAAATCAAGAATCAAATAATTGAAAGATCACAACAAGAGCATCTAAAATATTAGTACTCAAATAAACACCTTCATATGGAGCTTCAAAATGAGTTGTTTAGTAAGCTATGTAAACTAAAAGTTTTCAAATGCCAGATGAGCCTCTCTAGGAGTTGTAATATCACATTTCACATTTTTATGTTTGATTAACTAGTAAATTCACTCCTATTTCTTTAGCCAATATATATAAAAAAATAAATCTGTATTGAGTGAGAGGAACTTATTTACTTCTCGCGGATAGACTATCTACTTTGGTTTAAACAATTTCTTGATTTTCTTCATGCAAATCATTGATTAATCTAAAACTTCAATAACAATGTTAACCTATTTTGCCATTGAAGGACAGCCGAAAATGTTTGAACTTCAAAGTCAGTTCAATACAAAATTATAGTGTTGGCTCAATATTGCTTGGCTCAAGAACTATGTTACCTTGTTCTATGGAGGTCTTATTCTAAAATCCTCAACCATTTGCCATCCTTTGACTAGATTCACATAGAAAATGCAAATAAATTTTACAATTGAGAAGAAGGAACTATTCAAGTGCACATCAGTCGAAGAAAAGCTAAAACACACAGAGTTCATATTGGGCCTTACTTAAGAAGGATGTTATTAGAACAAACTAAAATTTTTCCTAATAAAGCATGATCCTCAACCTTCCATCACCCAAGCATGTTCATGAAGCCAGCCATTGAAACTGCATTGACTGATCTTAAAATGTTAATGTTCATTGGAAGGAGAAAATCCTTACCCTTCAGTATGCCTACAAAATGATAGGAGATAAAACTGCATTCATCAATAATCAGTTTTAAAAATAGAAACAAAATATTACATTCAACATGGAGATGATCCTTTGCTCCTAGAAATTGCTATTATTGCATTTAGTATAATTCTTCTAAGATAAAGAGATGAGAATGGGAAAATGAAATTGGTTTAAGTTCAAATAGAAGGTGTAACACTAGAGGACTGCTTGAAGGACTGGGGGCATTGCCAAACAGGTATAATACTAAAGGCTCATGGTGCATGAAGAAAGAGGGATGTTCTTTGTTTTCTTTTGGTGATAATATACCTTCTATATTAACCAAGAAGATGCTGGGCTAGGATCTAAACAATGACCTTATCAAATAGTGGCATCATGCATCTACCATTATTTTTTAGTTAAAATACTTAGTGGAAGTCATGATTTTAGTATTTGAAACATGCTAAGCATCAACTAAGCAAGTGACAACCAAAAGTTCTATTGACCGTGTTAAGGCCTAGTACATCAAGGCAACGACAAATTTAAAGCTGGAATATTGCAAATACATTACCAGATAGTGCAAAATAAATGTTTAAAAGATATATTTTTGATTTAGAAATTTATCTTTACATCTTTTCCACGGGTGCCAAGTGGGCCTTTAGGAGGTTAAATTGCTATGACCTACATAGTATGCAAAGACAAATGCATAGATTTACGTGTAACTATTCCTTGCAGAGCATGCACATATATATGTTTCTTTCTTTTTATTTTATTTTTTATTAGTCTTAATACATGCAGACCTTTGAACAGTGTCACTCAAAAAATAGATGCATAGATTTACTTGTAACTATTGCACGTAAGTGTTTCTTTATTTCCTTATTTTTCTTTTAATGACTCTGCATGCATGCATTCCTTCAAACAGCATCCCATCCAATTTATAAATAACAAATTAACTCTCTCATATCCATGTCAAAAGTTATGTGCATGACAGCATTAGGATTGATTTCAAGATCTCACAAAAATTTAACACACTAAAGTATATTGGAAGTCAAATGATCAGATTAAATTCGCACAAATGATCTAGACATAGAGATTAAAATAAATCAGGAGCCCGATGTAATTTGACACTCGATCTTAATGGATCTTGGCACAAACACAACTATAGTCACAAATCCAGCATTCAAGAGTACCATCCCCACTGCACTTGGACTACAAACTCACTTCTGCTAGCAAATGTACGACCATCAGAGAAGCATAGAACCCAAAACAGCTGCCCATCCTGTTGCTTAGGATAGGGACAACAAATAAAATACATACTGTGCAGACGGAGTGTCACGCCCCCGATCCGAGATTTTGAATCGAAGGTCATGGCAACCACCGCATACTCATAGAAAACTCTTCCCATAAGCATGCAAGGCATCTTATCATACTATCCTAAAACAACAGCGGAATAATTAATCAATAATTTAAATCCAAAATATAACGATCTAAATTTCTTCTTTAATATCTTAATAAATTCAACAATGAATAATAGGTCTTACACCAAATTCAATAAGACTTTCAACCTAAAATAAAAGTATAAGGATTCTGCTTCTGATCACTCTTCCATTCATATTTTGTATCATCTTAATTCCTCAACATCTGTAAAAATAGTAAAGTAGAAGGTAATGAGCTAGACAGCCCAGTAAGCAATGATCACTTCTCAACATATTTCATTAGGCATATAAGTAAATAATCATTTATAGAAAATAAGCATATATAGTTCATTAATTCGAAATCAATTTCAATTATGCAATATAATTCATTCCAAATTTATTTCTTTTTTTTCGAAACTTCAAATTTCTTTCCAGATTTCAATTTCTTTTGTTCTTCAATTCTTTTCGTCAACCATGAGCTATGACCACATTTTCCCTGTGGCAGGGTCATAATACCGCGTATCTGCTTGCGGTAAGCTGCGAATCATCTGGCAGCAAAGTCCTTCGGAACCGCTGGTCTCTCTGACGGTTTGTCGCTAGTCTCTCTGGCGACATGTCGCTGGTCTCTCTGGCGACATAAACCTTCAGGACAATCAATTGCCAACGTATATGCCCCCAATGGCAAGGTCCTTTACATAGTCAGGTTGTCAATTCATAATGTTTCTTATATCATAATTCTTCATAAATCATATTTCATATTCTAATTTCGATAATAAAACATATAATCATGTAGTATCGAAATCAATCAATGTAATGCATCATGAAATCAATATGTTCAATCATGCTTCATCATAACATTTCAAATAAGATATTTTTGTAACAAAATACCATTCATCCAATTCATGCATCGTTTCATAAATCATGTCAGAAAAATACATTATAATTTACCGATAAATCTAGAAAAAGTGAAACATTACTTACCCAAACGTATTCCAATAAATCCACATAATTCTATAAATTTTCTTCCAAAAATTTTGTGCGTAGATCATATCGCGATATCCCATGATCAAACATCCACAATCCTATACAGAATCAATTTCAATAATTAGAAAGAATACGAATACCATATTTCAACGGTTTAGATTGGGTCCGATCATCTAATTTTATCTAATCAAAATCTAATTAGGACCTAGATGATCCAAAGTTTGACTATCAGATCAAATCGGATTCGAAGTGATAGGACCGAGGTTTCTTCATCGATTTCATAAAATCAAGTGGAGAGAGAAAATTAGAGGAGAGAGAATTTACGAGGTACAATTCGAATTGATCAGGTGACACAATCCAACATTATGATTGGTCCAATGTCTCAATTGATGAAATTAACATAATCAAATCAAGTCATGGCTAGATCGAAATCATGGATAATCAAATCTAAAGATTCATGGTCTGATTAAGGTGGGTGCCAATACGCTGTTTGACAATCATGGATCAGGATTCTTCATTAGAATCAGATCAGGACTATTGAAAGAATTTCCTCATTGATAAATCGATCAAGAGAGAGAAATCGATCGAGAGAGAGAAATGACTTTAGAGAGAGAAAATTCTAGAGAGAGAAAATTTTAGAGAGAGAAAACTCATCTTGAACTCCTCAGACGATATGATTCAACAAATTTGATTGATCAGATCAAATCATGCTAAGATTATCATGTGGACAATTCAATAAGATCATGAGAAATAAAATATAAAAATACTTGATCTGATCAAAGTGGATGTCGGTGTACCATCCGACGATCACGGATCAAAAATCCATCACGAGGATCATTTAAATTCATCATCATTCTTCTCAAAATTCTAAAAATTTTAGGAGAGAGAAATAATCTAGAGAGAAGATTTTAGAGAGAGAAAGTAGAGAGACAAAGTCTAATTCTAGAGAGAAAAAATACTAGTTCAGGCGGAAGAGAGAGAGGGAAGAGAGAGAAACTCTCTTTCTCATATTTTATTATTTATAAATTAATTTATTTTATTTTTTTCTTTCTTCTTTTCTTTCTTTCTTTTTTTTCTTCATAGAAGAGAGAGAAGAGAAAATCCTATTTATTATTATTATTATATTATTATTTTTTTTTCTTCTCTCTTTTTTTTTCCTTTTTCTTTTTCTTTTCTTTTTCTTCTTTTTCTTTTCTTTTTCTTTTCTTTTCCTTCTTCTTCTTTTCTTTTTCTTTTTTTCTTTTCCTTCTTCTTCTTCTTCTTTTCTTCTTTCCCGTGGGTTTCTTTTGGGCCAAAACAGGGGACCGTGAGGTCCCCTCGATGATGTTCCGACCAGCAGCGCAACCAGTATGGGATGGCCATCGACAGGAGGAGAGGCGACCCAACGGCAAGAGGAGGCCAAAATCGATGGTCAGCGGTGACCACCGGTGATGGAAAAATGACAAAAAAGAAGGTTCTTCCGCAACTAAATTCGGCGACTCCGGTCACCGGCGAGCGTGCACATCGGCACGGGAAGGAGGAGAGAGAAGAGAGGAAGGGGAGGAGGCTTACCTCCGTCACCGGCGAAGCTTTTTCGATGAGAAATTGGATGGCACAGGGACGATCTTCCGTGGTGGATTTTCCGGCGATTGCCGTCGATGGAGCTTAAAATTTTCGGTGGAAAGGAGAGAGGAGGGATCTCCCCCTTAAATAGGACCGGAGGGAGCTCGTCTCTGACTCCGATTGGGAGCCGACGAGAGGAGGAAGAAGACTCCCAAAAGGGAGTCTTCTCCCCTGTTTTTCTATTTTTTTTGTTCGTTTGGGCTTTGGCTGGGATATCACATTCTTCCCCTCTAAAAGAAATTTCGTCCTCGAAATTTTTCTTAGTTGAGTCTTCATAGTTTTTTACTTGAATCTCATCCACAAATATTTCAATATTCTAATTCTTGATATAAATTCATTCTTAAATCATTCCATAAGGAAAAAGTAAATACATCAAAAATTGATCTGAAACGGAACCATCCATTTTCTTATTTATCAAGATCAACATCTCAAAGATTTTCAATATTTCAAGATTTCAATATTATGATCTCATTTCCTGTAAAAATTGATGTTCAATATCTCATGACTCAAATTAAAATCAAATCTATCTCTTATGAATAGAAGAAGGTCAATGTCTCTATTCTTGCATAAGAACTTCATTCATCATCATTCATTTATTTATTTATTTATTTCAAAATATTATCCACTCTTAATTTCAACCCATCATAAGATAGGAAAACATACTTCTATGTGAATCATATGATGACATCCCAATCAATCAAAATTCAAAAATATTTTCTCTTATTTGTACTTTCAAAGGTTGAAGATTTATCATTTCAATCTCATTCTCGAACTTTTGATATTTTAATTCTCGATACAACTTCATCATTAAGTCATTTCATAAAGATCAATATCACCATTGTTGATTGAAATCAATATCACTATTTTTTAGTCATTGAAATTTTCTTACTCAAACCCTCAAACTCTTAAATATTCTAATTCTTGAAGCAAATTTTATCATTAAGTCATTCCATAATAAAAATCAATAACTCAAAAATTGATCTAAATCAAAACTATATTTTTCTTATAATCAAAATCAATGTCTCTATTCTAAGTAAGTATATCAATTTTCTTTATCTAAACATTAACAACTCTTAATTAATCGATTCATTATCAAATTAAATTATAAATAACTCCAATCCATCTTTTGTAGAACAATCATCAATATCAATAGATAACCTCAATCTTTTTCATTCAGTCAGAGAAATAATAATAATCAAAAGAGTTCTAACTTCCAATTTCATTATACCCTGGAGATAATTATTTGAGTATAATAATCTAAGATCGAAATCATCATTCGATAAACAATCTCAAATTCTTTCTAGTAATTAGAGAATTATAAAATTTAATTCTAGGATAGAAAAAATTTATCTCTAAATATTCTAAATCTAAAATCAAAAATCAAAGGTCCACTCATCCTAGAATTAGGATGCTAATTATTTTTGTAGCATAGTAGGTGGAAGTTCTACTTTTGAAAATCATATTAGGGATATCCAAAAATAATTCAAAATTTTAAAATATTATTCTTTCTAATATCAATAAATTTCTTGTATCAAACCATATCATCTATCATAATTCTTTAACTCAAAGGGTCAACATTCCTGACTTACTCAAAGTAGTTCAGATTACCATGCTTCCGCTGCACACTCTGATCTAACAATCAAAATTTCTTAGGTTCATCAAAAAAAGTTTGACCAAATTATTTTTTTATCCTAAAATTTTAAATTTCAATTGAAATCAATGATTAACTTTCGATTCTCATTCATATCTTTACTGGTGTACAATAATCTTGATTAACCCTTGAGTCCAATATCATATTTAAACCATCATATAGATTTACTAAAATCAATATGAATCAAATCTCAATTCTCATATCAATTCAATTCGATAATTTTCAAACCAAAAATCTTTATAAGTCAAATCAATGAGAAAATCCTTCGATGCTCCACCAAATTTGGACATAATCTGAATATATATGAATTTTAAATCATTATTTTTTTTTCTAAAATTTCTATCATCAGAATCTTCAATATCTATCAAATATCCTTTCATAATAATCATACAAGCTTAAAAAAAAAATCAAATCTTCATTTAATAGTAGATTCAATTAGGGACCTCGTTAACAAAAGCAAAGGAACTCCATATCAATTCCTAAATCCAAAATTTTTAAATTATAAATTCACATGGATCCCTTAATCTGAAATAAATATAAATCAGATCTTTTATCTTAATCTAAAGATATCAATTTTTCATTAACAACCTCAACAATAATATCAGAAAATCTCTTGATCAACTTAGATACGAAATCTTTAAATTGAAATTTCATACACATCAGGTAGTCTCCAAGAGACATAATAAGATCCATTATTTAGATCTAAGGATGATGATTAAAGATTCCATTACGATGAATATTCTACAATCTCATAATCGATTTCATCAATAAGAAATATGTTTCTTTGCAATATCCTTAAATATGCATTCATCCTAATATGCCACTTTATATATAATCCACATACCAAATTCAATTTTAATAAATATTCCAATCAAGCATCATAAAAGATTTTTCTTAATCCATCCTAGAATAATATTTTATCATCAAATCTTTATCTTACCAATAATAGTCAATTTCTCAACTAAAAGTAATATCATAATATTATTCTCACATCGAATTTGAACTTACGATTCACTTGAATAACCAATGATCAAATTGATAACCATAATGCACAATAAAATTTTATGTCAATCCTTTTGTGATTACTTTCGATCAAGATCTAACTAATCATATCATGATCTATAGATTATCCATCATATTTCAAACTCCATATGTCATAATCGCTTGCGATCCTTTTATACATAATCTCAATATTTAATCAAAATTTTTAAATATTTCTCCCACTACAATCATCAAAGATCTACACTACAATGTCCCTCGTGTCTATCCACTTATACCCATTCTATATTTGATTCTATGTTTCATAATTCATTCACTTATGCTCTGATACCACTATAATTGCCACGCCCTCGACCCGAGATTTTAAATCGAGGGTCATGGCAACCGTCGCATACTCATAGAAAACTCTTCCCATAAGCATGCAAGGCATCTTATCATACTATCCTAAAATAACAGTAGAATAATTAGTCAATAATTTAAATCCAAAATATAACGATCTAAATTTCTTCTTTAATATCTTAATAAATTCAACAATGATTCATAGGTCTTACACCAAATTCAATAAGACTTTCAACCTAAAATAAAAGTATAAGGATTCTGCTTCTGATTACTCTTCCATTCATATCTTGTATCATCTTAATTCCTCAACATCCGTAAAAATAGTAAAATAGAAGGTAATGAGCTAGACAGCCCAGTAAGCAATGATCACTTCTCAACAGATTTCATTAGGCATATAAGTAAATAATTATTTATAGAAAATAAGTATATATAGTTTATTAATTCGAAATCAATTTCAATTATGCAATATAATTCATGCCAAATTCATTTCTTTTTTTTTGAAAATTCAAATTTCTTTTCAGATTTCAATTTATTTTGTTCTTCAATTCTTTTCGTCAACCATGAGCTATGACTATATTTTCTCTGTGGCAGGGTCATAATACCGCGTATCTGCTTGCGGTAAGCTGCGAATCATCTGGCAGCAAAGTCCTTCAGAACCGCTGGTCTCTCTGACGGTTTGTCGCTGGTCTCTCTGGCGACATGTCGCTGGTCTCGCTGGCGACATAAACCCTCAAGACAATCAATTGCCAACGTATATGCCCCCATTGGCAGGGTCCTTTACATAGTCAGGTTGTCAATTCATAATGTTTCTTATATCATAATTCTTCATAAATCATATTTCATATTCTAATTTCGATAATAAAACATATAATCATGTAGTATCGAAATCAATCAATGTAATGCATCATGAAATCAATATATTCAATCATGCTTCATCATTACATTTCAAATAAGATATTTTCGTAACAAAATACCATTCATTCAATTCATGCATCGTTTCACAAATCATATCAAAAAAATACATTATAATTTACCGATAAATCTAGAAAAAGTGAAACATTACTTACCTCAAACGTATTCCAATAAATCCACATAATTCTATAAATTTTCTTTCAAAAATTCTGTTCGTAGATCATATCGCGATATTCCATAATCAAACATCCACAATCCTATACAGAATCAATTTCAATAATTAGAAAAAATACGAATACCATATTTCAACGGTTTAGATTGTGTCCGATCATCTAATTTTATCTAATCAAAATCTAATTAGGACCTAAATGATCCAAAGTTTGACTATCAGATCAAATCGGATTCGAAGTGATAGGACCGAGGTTTCTTCATCGATTTCATAAAATCAAGTGGAGAGAGAAAATCAGAGGAGAGAGAATTTACGAGGTACAATTCGAATTGATCAGGTGACACAATCCAACATTACGATTGGTCCAATGTCTCAATTGATGAAATTAACATGATCAAATCAAGTCATGGCTAGATCTAAATCATGGATAATCAAATCTAAAGATTCATGGTCTGATTAAGGTGGGTGCCAATACGCTGTCTGACAATCATGGATCACGATTCTTCATTAGAATCAGATCAGGACTATTGAAAAAATTTTCTCATTGATAAATCGATCAAGAGAGAGAAATTGATAGAGAGAGAGAGAAATGACTTTAGAGAGAGAAAATTTTAGAGAGAGAAAATTTTAGAGAGAGAAAACTCATCTTGAACTCCTCAGATGATATGATTCAACAAATTCGATCGATCAGATCAAATCATGATAAGATTATCATGTGGATAATTCAATAAGATCATGAGAAAAAAAATCTAAAAATATTTGATCTGATCAAAGTGGATGTCGGTGTACCGTCCGACGATCACGGATCAAAAATCCATCACGAAGAACATTTAAATTCATCATCATTCTTCTCAAAATTCTAAAAATCTTAAGAAAGAGAAATAATCTAAAGAGAAGATTCTAGAGAGAGAAAGTAGAGAGAGAAAGTCCAATTTTAGAGAGAGAAAATACTAGTTCAGGCTGAAGAGAGAGAGGGAAGAGAGAGAAACTCTCTTTCTCATATTTTATTATTTATAAATTAATTTATTTTAATTTTTTCTTTCTTCTTTTCTTTCTTTCTTTTTTTTTCACGGAAGAGAGAGGAGAGAAAATCCTATTTATTATTATTATTATTTTATTATTATTTTATTTTTTTTTCTTCTCTCTTTTTTTTCCTTTTCCTTTTTCTTTTCTTTTTCTTCTTTTTCTTTTCTTTTTCTCTTCTTTTCCTTCTTCTTCTTTTCTTTTTCTTTTTTTCTTTTCCTTCTTCTTCTTTTCTTCTTTCCCATGGGTTTCTTTTGGGCCAAAACAGGGGACCGTGAGGTCCCCTCGATGATGTTCCGACCAACAGCGCAACTAGCGTGGGATGGCCGTCGGCAGGAGGAGAGGCGACCCGGCAGCAACAGGAGGCCAAAACCGATGGTCGGTGGTGACCACCGGCGACGGAAAAACGGCAAAAAAGAAGGTTCTTTCGCAACTAAATCCGGCGACTCCGGTCGCCGGCGAGCGTGCACATCGGCACGGGAAGGAGGGGAGAGAAGAGAGGAAGGGGAGGAGGTTTACCTCCGTCGCCGGCGAAGCTTTTCTGGCGAGAAATTGGACGGCACAGGGATGGTCTTCTGTGGTGGATTTTCCGGCGATTGCCGTCGATTGAGCTTAAAATTTTCGGTGGAAAGGAGAGAGGAGGGATCTCCCCCTTAAATAGGACCGGAGGGAGCTTGTCTCTGACTCCGATTGGGAGCCGGCGAGAGGAGGAAGAAGACTCCCTTCGGGAGTCTTCTCTCCTATTTTTCTATTTTTTTTTTTTGTTCGTTTGGGCTTTGGCTGGGATATCACACGGAGACTCTTAACTTTTTCTATATTATTGATTCATCTCAAAAATAGGAACAGAAAAAGTGTTTCTTGCCTTGTACTGATGCACCAAAATGTATGAACTAGAGGGCCATTTGACTACAAGAAGTAAGAAAATTAAATGATTTAAAAACCTAAGCTTTAATGGCATTGCTCATGTTGTAGCTTGTGAAGCTAGCTAACTTGGTCAGCTGTGTGGCTGAGGTGGAGCAATGCGGAGCTCCAAATCGCAGTCTTCAGCTGATGGAGAAGCACCGGTAGATGGAGTTGATGAAGGAAATGTTTGGTTGGAAGTCAGAAATAAGGTTGGGACGACCTGGTCGTTCAAATTGCCGGCGATTCCCACCTGCTAAAACTCATTTATCAGCAATGACAATGCATGTGAATTGTTGGATAAAAATAGAAATGTGATTGTCTTTTTTTCGGCTACATACGTAGAAATCTGTTTAATGTTACATCTAGAGTTCCAAGGATCAATTAAGGGTAAAAATAGAAATGTGCTTGCTGCTTCTCTTGAGTCTTGATCAATTAAGGGTCTGGCTAGGGAGGCTTCTGCACCTTGGGATGCAGCTTTGATTTTAATAAAACTTGGGGTCATTGCATGCAAATAGCCAAGTTTTGGTCATATTTAAGAAATGGATCTCTAAGCCATTTCATGCAATTTAGGGGATTGGCGAACTTTTATTTTGACAAGCATGCATAATTTGCTTGAAGGGCATTAGAGGGATTGCAGAATTTACCAAATGATTGTCCTGGAGCTGGTGATTAGTCTCTTGCTTGACATCATGCAGATTATTTAATGATGATGCAAAGATAGGAGTCTCAGGTGCAGGAGCCTGCAAATGTACAATGATTAGTCACAATTAAAGAGGTGAAGGGGGAAAGGGAAACTTATACTGACAGTAGGGAGAATGATAGTAACTTGATGTTTTTTGCTGAGAAAGAGCTCATAAGCTGAACAAATGAGACTTACTAGATCACTAATCACCACATCGAAAATGCTGGACCTGCATTTCTTTTTATCGAGCATCCTAAGAAAGTACTTCTGGGCATGACTGGCCACTTGGGCTGGAGTTCTGGAGATCACAAAAGACCTTGATATTTCCCTCCAGTTTCCCTTACCAAGGTTTGCAAGGCCAGCAAGAAATGCCCTATGTTCTTCTTCTGTCCATGGCACACCTAAGATAAAAGACAAGACCCATCATTGGAAGATTAATAAGATTTCAAAAAAGAAATACTGAACATTATTTCTAGTTAGTCCACAGATATAGCCAGTAAACTGTAAGAATTTTGGCATGAGGACATGTGAAAAATAAAATGATCTGGTCAAGAAAAATAGCTACTAATATTAATCAACCTTGCATCCAAAGAATGATACATGGAGGCAAGCTCTAAAAAGACAAATTTGGCTACATTAAGGAAGCATTAGGCATACTGCCTTAAAAGGGGGATGAAAGCATTAATCATATAAACTATGTTGCAAAGGCTTCTAAGGTTCAAGTTGTGTATGACTATAGAGGCCAAAAATTTAATTGCAGAATAAAAAGTTCACAAGTCAAAAATATCAAGGAGATACTAAAAATTTGTATGGCTTGATGATGTTATATTTCTTATATGGATCCAGCATTCTTCCTTATTCAAGATTTCTTTTCTTTACCCACATCTCTTCAAATTACCAACAATAGAAATTTAAAGTGCATCTCTTCTCTTTTTTCCTCTGCCAGTGAAGCAAGTGAAAAACCAGAACAATAATCAGCATAACGTGCAAAAGCTTCTTTAAACGAAGAATGAACAATGATCAAAGCAATAACAACCAGATGCACAAATAGAAGATGCATCTTCTAAAGATAATAAATAGGTTCTAGGATACGAAAAGCAATGACAAATTACATAAAAATCACATATTGTGCCAATGTAAAGCCAACTAATAACATAATAAATGTTCTTCTATCAACTCTGGGATTCAGCGTTGAAGACGTTGCGAGAATTATTAAATTATTCGGTAATCCTACCAGAGCTTGATTCCAGTTTTGATATTATATTGATGCAAAAACTAGGATACCCTAAGAATCAAAACGAAATAAAATATAAAAGAGAAATCAGTGCAAGTTTTACTTTTAAAGAGAAATCTTTCTGGAAAAGTTGTAACCTGTCAACAAAAACTTTATCAAGTCCACGGACCTGAATAAGAGTTCAGAAATATAACAACACTAACCCCAAAAATTTTCAACCTTTAGAATGAACTCCACAACAGAACCAATATTGACGTAAAAAGATTAGATCTTTCACGACAAAACAGCAAAATTTCAGCAAGAAAATCATAAAAATATCCGAACTTTATTGGAGACTCCTCGTCAAAACACCAAACAAATCACAACCCATGCATCCGAACAACATTAGCAGCATAGATGAATGAGGAGAAGAAAGAAGAATCAACTGACCTCTCTTCCTCTCTTCCCCTCCCTCTCTTCTAGTAGCCATGGAGAGACGGCGAGATTATTGAAGCAAAGGTCTTTTGCTTTCGTGTGGTATATATAGCTAAGGCTACTCGGGAAAGGCGGCAGTTTTGGAATAAAATTACCGAGATTCCCTTACCGTTAAAAAGGAAACCTTACTCAGACGTGACGCACGGGTCCACCAATGGTAACAAGAGACTTGGGAAAGAAGTTGGAATTAACTCAAGATACAGATGCTTTGATTTTAAGTTGATGTAGGTTAACTCATATCATATCAAACCTATAACTGGAGATCAGCTTACGCCGGAGCAATAGTATTGCACTTGGATAATACCACCAAAACCGTGCATTAGCATATAATTTGGGTGAAAGAATATTTAATTAGATTTTTAATAAATTATCTTGGATACAATATCAGAAAATTAAAAAATTTGTTATAAAATGTTAATTTGGTCTATTAATAAATTCAATTAATTTATTTGTTTTTAAGGTTTAACAAGACAAGAAATCTTAGCATTGTATATAGATTTGCTCAACAAAAGTGCATGGCCGGGTTTAGCCCTAGATCAACCCAAGATACCATATCATTTAGTAAAGCTTGGGTCTAGGGATGACAGTTGGATGGGTCACAACAGATATGAGTCCGATCAAATGCCGGTTGGATCAAAAACTTGTCAATCCAAATCTAATGTATCGTTAAAACGGTCAAAAATTAAAATTTGAATCTGACCTATTTATTAAACAAGTAATCTGGTCTGACTCACATAATCTATGTATTAAATAAGTAAAATCTGATTAAATGAATTAAACAAGTTCAATGGGTTTGGCTAAATAGGTTGAAAACTGGTTATGCAGGTTTTTAAATAGGTTAAACAAGTTAAGTAGGTTTGTTATATCCCAACCCCATACTTTTGTTGGCCACGTGATACGACCACATATTCTCTAGAGTGTAACTCTAGAGTATATGTGAGGCCTAGTATTCTAAACCAAAATATTAAACATCAAGAGTTAAATAATTAAAACTATTAATTTGTTGTAATTTTTTACAGAAACTAAAGTTATCCAAAACACAAGGTTCAGACACCACTAGTATCAAATATAAAAACTTAACTATTACTACCTTCCACCAAAATTCCAAATCAATCCCAATTAGCTTGGTATTTTGTGGCTCTGAAAGAAAAATACAGAAATAATAATATGAGCTAATAGCTCAGTAAAGATTTTCAAAGTATACACACAAGCATGAAAAGATAATATTTTTTTAATAAACATACTCGTTAAGAAAATAGTGATTCAAATCTCAAAAATTAACAACTGAGTACTCATATGTCCAACTCGATGATACTACCAAGATGTTCATCAAGTTTCAATATATGACAGTTTAGATGTATTTAATACTCTATCAATAATAATTCTGATATGCTCGTCATATATGACTGGATCAGTAATTTTCATTCAACTAGGAATTCATTTCAATTGCTATTATTTCTGTTGACATCAATGCCTAGCTATTATTTTTATTTATTACTTTATCATAATCTATGTAATATGGATCGGATCTGAATTTTTGACATTTGAACTATTTATGGTCATGCTCCTGCCCGTGATTGACCATACTAAAATATCATGTTCCTATCTATGGCGGGGTCATACTGATAAAAGTACCATGTTTCTGTCCGTGGTGATGCCAAACTAATAAAAATATCATATTTCTGTTCGTGGTGAGGTCATACTGATAAAAATATCATGTTTCTGCTAATAATGTGGCCATACTAATGTCGTGACTAATCCAGAAGCCTTGATTTTAAATTGTTATAAATCATTTCTTTCACTTTATTATTATTATTTTATAAGTCACTTATATATGTTCTATTTACGTAACTGAACATAAATTAGGATCATAGATAATCAAACTTCATATACAATAAAATTGATGAAAGATCCATAATTCTCAGCATATAACATAAAATGTTCAAGATTATGCAGGTGGTTGTAGTTAGAAATCCTTATTTTTTGCAGTAGCAAAATCCAACCGACATGCCAACTCAATTTGCCACACACCTAGAACATTGAGATAACCCCAAATCAATATTTGATACTATTGAATTCAAGAATCATTATTTTGGAAAAGAATAAAGAAAGAAAAGAGAGGATATAACATCCTCTCCTTCATCGTTTTCCCCAGTAACAACTCCAATACACTAATTATTTATTTTAACTAAACTCATCCAAAAATTCTCAAAATTTTTTCTCAAGTTGATCCATGAATTAGAAATCTTTAATTAAAATTTTAGCTTAAATGACCTAGCTAACAGAGAGATAAAATTTCTAGATTAAAATAGGGCAGAATCATTCTGCCCTCAAAATTGGACATGCAATCTCCCAAATCATTCATTATTTCTTAAGATTATGTTTTCATTAATATCCTCACCTCCCTTAACCTACACTCTTCTCCTAATAGCCCCTTTCTTTTCTCCAAATTCTTCTTTATTTCAAAGTTTAAAATTTCTATTTTGACCCCTCTTTTCAATCACCATCCATTACTTATTTCATAATAGAAATTAACTACTAAGAAAGAGTTCCAATAACTACTCATTAACCTCTAATTGCGATCAATCAAATAATATAAAAAGCGGTGCTTAATCTTATTTACTCTAATGAAGAGCCTACCCACAACAGCAGCCAAAACCCACAATAGTGACAAGAAAAGAAGAAGAGGGAAGGAGAGAGAAAGAGATAGGAGAAGAGAGATCTTGTTTCCTCCTTTCTTTCTTTCTTTCTCTATTTTTCTATTTTCCAATCTACTCACACACATAGACACACACACACATACACATAGAGATGGAAGAGGGAGTGAGGGAGATGAAGCGTGAGAGAGAGGGAATGTGGAAGATAGAGAGAGAGATTGGGGAGGGAAGAAAGCATGCGAGAGAAAGACAAAGGGAGGGAGAGAGCGAGTGCGAGAGAAAAAGTGGGAGAGAGAGCATGGAAGAGGCAGTTGCCTCCAAGAAAAGCCCTGGATCCGTGACATGTGGACCCTCACGTGGTCAGGCAAAAGGCCCCCTTTGGCGGGCCTTACATTCCTCCCCCCATAAATAATTTCATCCTTGAAATTTTATACCCTTAAACTCAAAAGTATTCAGATTCCAAATTTATCTTTGCTAAATCCATTCTACTAATCACAAGCTCTAATTACTAATTCTATTATCATAGTTAACAAGACATCTAACTTGGCTATAAATTCCTCTTGAAGTTGTTTGGTAAATAAACAAAAGTATTACTCAAATGTTAGACTATGGCTAAAGTCTTAATGGTGAGGATACTTTTAAGATCCCTAATTTTCTCAACCTTTAAAATACTTTTTAAGATCTCCAATCTTCTCTAACTAATCCTCTATTCTATCATGGATAGCTGATTTTTTGGTAAGTCTTCAAGTTTATTACAATCCCTCCAATTTTCAAATATACTTGTAGTTACTTGGCATTACCAATTCTCCATAGCAACTGTGGAAGAAGAAAAATCTTTACCAACTCTTTTGTAACTTAGCTTTAGATATCCATCATACTTCTTATAATTAGGGTGTTAGATAGATCATCAATTCAATATATTAACTAAGATCAATTTAATCATACTAGCAATTATATTACCATGATCTTCTTCTCTTAACATTCATAATCTTGATTCTAGTATTTTCTTCGAATATCAAATTTTCTAAAATTTGCTGATCCTTTTCTTCTTCTTCTTTTTGTTTTTGCTTTTTCTCTTCTTTTTTTTTTTAACCCAATATACTCATATGCGAAGGTACCTGTAATTTAAGTACTCACACTTACAGTTGTTTTATTGCACATCAGTACTTGTTATTTAATTATTATCAAAATCTAATTAACTGGATAATATCCAAGAATTCATCAAAGAAGTTATCTTCATCATTTTAGTCCTATGCATAATGAAGATACAAGTTTAAGTATCAAGCCTCCAAATTCATGGATGCCACTATTTATAATCACTTCACTACTTCCACAGGGATGACTTTGCAATAATCTCATTGTATAAACAATCCTTAGTAGATTTGGATCATAATGCTTTCCTTTTCTTGACCTTCTGCACTAACTTTAACTATCAAAATTAGAATTTAAATTCAAATTTAAAATATAGTATTGCAAATCTTAAATTCAATTTGGACAATCTCCTTTCAAAAGTTATACTTACTGAACTCTAGTACCATCCTCTACTTAATATGCTTGCCACATTTACTAGACTCCCTATCTTTTTTTTTTCATAATATTACTTTAGTTAATAAACGATCATCTCTTTCCAGAAAATGATAACTTAATTATTCTTAATTGATATATACCCTCAATCATGATTCAATGATTAATAATTTTTAAATTTTTAGATCCATAATAAAATTAGACCTAATCAACTTTTAAATTGCATCACCAAATATGCTAATATTTAGAAGACCCTTAATTCTATGACTTATACCAATAGTCATCGATTGAAGTATTAGGCGCTTATTGTTCAATCTACATGTCCTTGGAGGAATTCTTATCAAAAATGATTTCAATCTTTTGTAACTATTTGCATCTTTATACTATTTTTTATGCAAAATATTATATAAGAGTAGAATTTAATTAAATCTTAGTATGTTATTGCTATTTCCAATCTATTTACCAAAATAACTCTCGATAAATCTTTTTTTTTTTCATGTCCCTTGAGAATATTTGGTCAACTATCATTTTCTTAAATTCTTGAATATTACTTTAAATCTTTTTTTCAAAATATACCAAGATATTCAATTCATTATGAAAACTTTCAATAATATAATTCAAATTGATCACTATCGAGTCTTCCAATAGTAGATTAAATTAGAACAAACTCAGATCAGTTATTCAAATATCAAGTATGTATAAAGTTATTCTATGTAATAATAAATCAATCTTTTTTTATTTTATCCTCTTTCTCTAATATCAATTTTCTCCTGACAAAGATTCAACATCCAAAAAAAGCGTCTGCCTCCGTCTCCCAACTTTTTGATGCAATTCAGCACACTCATTCCTTTGCTTTTGGTGCCTTTTCACTAGTAAATCATATCCTTATTTTAACTATTGTTTTGCTCGTAAATCTTCATACTAACATCCGTTCTTTAATATGCATACTTGTATCCTTTTTCATCATAATTTATATCTTTGACTTTCCAACTAAATTGCCTCTTGAAGTAAATTAAAAGCACAAGTGATGGTCCTTTTCCTCTGATTTCTATTTCTTTACTCCACTCAGCCACTACTAACTTCCAACTTTATGAGATTCATCCCCTTACTCACCACAATATTTACATATGATTGTGCATACTACCTATACTGTCTTTTATATTGTTCATGCCCATACATAGGTTTAAATAGTCCTAAATTTTTTTTTCCTACCTTAACTAAAATAATCTTTGAAGATATCTCAATCACCTCCATTGCTCTGCAATATTTACCACCATAAAAATTTAATTACCAATATAAAATGACTATTGTTATATAGATAAAGATGAATTCTAGCTAGATTATAAATATATACAAAATAATTATCTTCTTCTCGGGTCAATCCTCATAAAATCATATATCAAAAATTTTCATATAATCTGTAAATTATAATTCCATCATGCTTCTGCTATACTACTCTAATCTATTCATCTTACTAAATGTTAAATATTTATGAAAGTCATTCTTATCTTCAAATATCCACATTGTACATGCAAAAACTATGTCTTAAATATTTGAGTTCATCTTGTCTTTTTTTTTGCCTTGAAACCATAAATCATAACCTTGCATATTCATATTATTCTAAAATTTCCAACATACTCTAATCCTTAATGGTTGTAACCTAGTTCTCTATTTATTGATATAAATCACATAAACCATCACCCACATAGGAGTATTATCCCAACTTCCATCAATTTATAAATAGCATTCAGCATAACCAAAGAATATAAAAATTCACACATTTCACTTATCACAAGAACTATCAACAATATAGATATTCTCGCTCAACTAATGCTATTACGTAAAATACCACCAACTTATAACTATTCAAATTGCATAAATAATAATTAACAAATAACATCCAATACGGTGAAATATGACCATAAAGCAACTTCTCTACACTATATTCATTACCATTACTAGCAATATTTATAACACCATTGATACCATTATCAATTTATGCTGAAACATCATGAAGAGTTTATTGTAAAATACCAAATAAATCAAGATGTAGGATTACTAACAATTCAAAATGTCATAATAGATTGTATCTTAATTTTTGATAACCATCCCGCTTACACCCAACATATATCATATTTTAGAATCTAAAAAAATCCTTATATTTGAACCTATGCCTTCCAATATTACTTGTACTATAATCCCTAGTAATCATAAATCGAAGTTCCAATACCACTTAAATCACAATCCTTAATGATCATAACCTAAGCCTTGATACCATTCCTGTTATCTCCTAACCCCGCACTTTGGCTAGCCACATGACACGGCCGCATATTTCCTAGAGTATAATTTTAGAGTATATGCAAGGGCTAATAATATGAATCAAAACATTAGACATCAATAGTTAAACAATTAAAGTAATTAATTTGTTGTAAATTTTTATGAAAACTAAAGTTATCCAAAATTTAGACACCACTAGTATCAAATGTAAAAACTTAACTATTACTACCTCTCACCAAAATTTTAAATCAATCTCGATTAGCTAGGTGTTCTGCGGCTCTAAAAAAATAGAAATAATAATATAAGCTAGCAGCTCAGTAAAAATTTTTTAAGCACACACACAAGCATGACAAGATAATAATTCTTTAATAAACATACTCATTAAGAACATAGGGATTCAAATCTCAATAATTGATAACTATGTACTCATATGTCCAAATCAATGATGCTATGAGGATGTTCATCAAGTTTCAATATATGACAGTTTAGATGTATGCAATACTGATGTAGTCACTTTGATATGCTCATCATATGTAATCGGATCAACAATTTTCATTCAACTAGGATTTTCTTTCAATTGCTATTATTTCTATTAATATCAATACCAAGCTATTATTTTCATTTATTACTTTAGCATAATCTATGTAATGTAGATTAGATCTAAATTTTTAGCATTTGGAGTGTTCATGATAACACTCTTGCTTGTAACTGGCCATACTAAAATACCACGTTTCTATCCGTGGTGGGACTATACTAATAAAAGTATTACGTTCCTATCCATGACAAGACCATACTGATAAAAATACTACGTTCTTACCCATGGCAAGGCTATACTGATAAAAATATCATATTCCTACCCATGGTGAGGCCATACTGATGTCATGACTAGTCCAGATATCCCAATTTTAAATTATTATAAATCATTTCTTTCACTTTATTATCATTATTATTTTATAAATTACTTATATGTATTCTATTTATGCAATTGAACATAAATTAGGATCATAGGGAATCAAACTTCATATACCAAATTTGTATATAAAGATGAAAAGTCCATAATTCTCAACATATAACATAAAATATTCAAAATTATATAGGTGGTTGTGGTTAGAAATCCTTACCTTTTGCGGTAACAAAATTCAACCGACATGCCAACTCAATTTGCATACACTTAGAATATTTGGATAACCCCAAATCAATATTTGATACTTATGAAATTTAGGAATCATTATCTTAGAAAATAATAAAGAAAGAGAAGAGAGGATATAACATCCTCTCCTTCATCCTTTCATCCAGCAATAGCTCTAATGCACTAATTATTTATCCCAGCTAAACTCATTCAATTCTATGCTCAAGTTAATCCATGAATTAGCAATCTTCCATTATAATTTTACCTTAAACCACCTAGCCAATAGAGAGATTAAATTTTCAGATTAAGATAGGGCAGAACCAATCTTTCCTCAAAATTTGATATGCAATGTCCCAAATCATTCATTATTTCTTAAAATTTTATTTTCATTAACATCCTCCCCTACCTTATCCCTCACTCTTCTCCCAACAGCCCCTTCCCTTTTCCTATATTCGTCTTTATTTCAAAGCTTAAAATTTTTGTTGTGACCCTTCTTTTTAATCTACCATCCATTATTTACTTCATAATAGAAATTAACTACTAACAAAGAGTTCCAATAACTACTCATTAACCTCTAATTAAGATCAACCAAACAATACAAAAGGGGTGCTTAATCTTACATGCTCTAATGAAGAGCCTACCTATGGCAGCAGCCACAACTGACAACAGCGACAAGAAAAGAAGAAGAGGAAAGGAGAGAAAAAGAAAGGAGAGAAAAGAGATCCTGTTTCCTCCTTTCTTTCTTTCTTTCATTCTCTGTTTTTCTATTTTTCAACCTACTCACACACAGACACACACACAGAGATGGAAGAGGGAGTGTGGGAGATGAAGAGTGTGAGAGAGGGAATGCAAAAGATAGAGAGAGAGAGGCTGGGGAGGGAAGAGAGTGCGTGAGAGAAAGATAGAGTGACAGAGAAAGCGAGTGCGAGAGAGAAAGCGAGAGAGGGCACGGAAGAGGCAGTTTTGTTCCAAGCCAAAACAGGGGAGGGAGGGGTTTTAGTTTGTTTTTTTCCTTCGATGTGTACACGATTGCCCCTACGAAAAGTCACAGGTCTGCAACATGCAGACCCCCATATAGCTAGGCAAAAGGCCCCCTTTGGGTTGAGCCTTACAAGGTTTTAACTAGATTAAATGGGATGGATTATGACTCAACCCAATTATTCAATAGGTCAAATATCTAAATCTAAACACAACCTATTTAACAAACAGGTCTAGACGGGTTGACCCATTTATGATCCAAACATATTTATATCAAACCAAAACCTGCTTAAAGTAGGTTCGTCGATCGAGTTGACAGGTTGGTTTATAAATTACCACCCTCACTCAAGCGCAACTTTCTAGCCCACTTCTCATACCTGAGCCTACTACTACTTATTGGGTTTCGAGGGTTTAGGCCATGCCCTTGAGCTTTTCTAAAATCTTTCAATTATTTGATGCTATTTTGGAATGCGATATTGGAAGCTTTACTGAAGATAGCATAAGTCAGCACCCATAAATGCTAGAAAGCAAAGAGAAAATGATTTATCTTGTTGTTTGAAATATCCTCTCACTATCACAAAAGGATCAAACATCCACAGCACGAATTGAATAAATTTATAATGAGAGAGGATGAATTGATATAAAGGAAGCACAAAAGAAAATTATGCACAATTGAATATATTCTTAGATTATCAAAAAATTAAAAATTTCAATGTAAAATTTTAATTAGTTTTAACTACTAACTTGATTAATTTAGCTATTTATAAGGTTTAACAAGATGAGAAACCTTCCATTGTATATTGACCTACTTAATGGGCTGGTTGGTCTAGGTTTGGGCTAAGCTTAGCTCAAGGTACAATATCATTTAGTAAGGTCTAAGCTAAATCTGGTCTGATCTTCGAGCTAGTTTCCATGCACAAGCCTGCTACTTTTAGGGCTTTGAGCTTCTGGCCAGATCCTCAGGATTTTCTAAGATCTTTTAGGTGCTCAATGTCTTTTAAGAATATGGTTTTGCAAAGAGAAAATGATTTAGGCCCTATTTGGGATTGTCGTTAACGGTAGAACTTTTGAAGCTTTTGGAAGTAGAGTTTTTATAAAAAGTTATTTGTTATTTGGTAACCACATTTATGAAGTATTTTAAAACTTTAACATATGTTTGATAATTAAAATGAAAAAGTATTTTTGGTATCATAAAATGATAATAAAAAATATTAGATAGTATTGTATAATAAAAAATAATATAATATAATATAATATTTATATTAAAATATTAGTATATTATAATATAGTAGTATTATACTATAATATAATATTATATAATTATAATTTGATAATATAATGGACTATAATCCAATCTAATAACATAATATAATATAATAAACTATATTATATATTTATAATATATCATAATATTAATTTATTATTATATTATATTTATAATATAATAATATGATATGATATGATATAAGATATAATTATGAGATTTGTTGGTGGATATTTTGGTCATTAAAAAATTATCATTTAAATCAAAATAAGTTCTTGATATTAGGCAGAAAATACTTTTGGAAAGAAACTCTAAAATAAAGCTTTTCTTAAGTAGATCTTTCCAGCTTTCTAACCGAACTAAAATTATTTTTTTAATTTTTATCAAACACCACTATACCATCTAAAAATATTTTTGGAGGATCAGAAAGTACTTCATGGCACTCCAAAGATTTTGCCAAATAGGATCTTAAATGGTTGTTTGAAATATCCTCTTGTCATCTTATAGGGAATCAAATATCAATAGCATCAAATGAAAAAAATTTTGGATGAAGAGGAGAGAATGAATTAATAAAGAAGATAGAAGAATTTATGCATAGTCAAATAAATTCTTAGCATAACAGAAAATTAAAAAATTCATTATGAAATGTAAATTAGTTTGAATTATTAACTTGATTAATTTATCTGTTAATTAAGGTTCAAAACCTTTGCATTATAAATATGAGAATTCCATTCACTAGAAATATTTGGGAGTTTGAATTCTTTATACTAAATGTTTAACGAGACAGATTTGGTTTCAAATGATTAATTATTTTGTATTCAAAAATGATTAATGATTGAAGAGTCCAAGAGTAATAGGTGGTTTAAATTAGATCTCATTCAAGTATAAATTTTGGAGGATCTATACTTAGTATTTAGACCTTACCTCCTTTTACAAAATCAAAACATTTCCTATAATACATCTTATAATTAGACATCCAATTTTAAATTGTAAATATCTTTTTATTATAAAATACCCACTACACTATTCAAGGGAAAGGAGAGAGAAAACTTGACCCTACTCTAAAATTCAGGAAGATAGAAAAATAGAAGAAATATCAACTCTTTTTAAATTATTTTTAGAAGTATTACAAAAAAAAAGGAAAATTTTGTACATGTTTACATCAACTCAAGAAAAACCGCTTCTTAATAAATTTTCCACTCCCCAGTCATGCAAAAGAGCAAATATATATATATATATATATATATATATATATATATATATATATATATATATATATATATATATATATATATATATATATAGGGAACTCCATGCATAAAACAAAATCCCATATTACTTATTTTGATATATATATATATATATATATATATATATATATATATATATATATATATATATATATATATATATATATATATATGTATGTATATATATAGGGAACTCCATGCATAAAACAAAATCCCATATTACTTATTTTGATAAATCTATCGAAAGAGAAAAATTAATTTGTTCATAATATTTTGTCCATCCTATAGTCATGTAAAAAAAGAAAAAAGATTGGGAACTCCATCCACTAAAATATCTGCTTCTTTTTTTTCTTTGGAACTCCACATGCTCAAAATTTGAACACACAAAGAATTCAGAAAAAATTCATTCATTAAATTTTCTCCACGCCAAAGTCATGTAAAAAGAAGGAAAATAATATTTGGAAATTTGTGCACAAAACAAAATTCATGTATTATGTAATTAAGGAACTCCATATCCATGAAGAAGGGAAAAAATAGTACATCCATAATATTTTCTCCACAAACACAAAAAAATGAAACAAATTATATTTTTAGTGGGATTTTTCAAAAGGAATGAAATATTTTGTTTAAAAAGGAAAATTCTACATGCGTAAAAAGCAATCATGTAACAAACTAAAATAAAATATTTTGTGAACTCCGCACACAAAAATTACTTTTTTTTTTAATTTTGGGAACTCACGGCACAAAAAAATGAAAAGGAGCTCGTTCATAAAACTTTCTTCGCTAGCATAAAAAAATTGAAATAAATTAGATTCTTCATGGGACATTTTAAAAAGAAATAAATTAGACTTTTAGTCAGACTCTTCAAAAAAAAAAAAAAACTTTGTTCAAAATGAAGACTCTTAGTGCAAAAAATATTTCACTCAAAAAAATTCCACTTTTATTTATTTTAGAAACTCCACAAGCATAAAAAAAAGAAAACAAATTTATTCATAATATTTGCTCACAAGCACAAAAAATCTGAAATATTACATTTTTAGTGGAACTCTTCAAAAAGAAGTAAATTAGATTTTTAGCGAGACTCTTCAATACAAAAAAAATATTTTATTTAAATAAAATTATCCATGCATAAAAAAATACTCAAAATATTTTACTTCTTAATTATTTTGGGAACTCCATTCCACAATCATTAAAAAAAAAACAAAAGAATTTGGGAACTCCATTTAATCCATTTATTATTTATTTCAGAAACTCCACATGCATGGAAAAGTTTAAAAGACTACTCATAATATTTTCTCCTCAAGCATAAATAATTTCAAAAAATTAGATTTTTAGTAGGACTTGGGAATAAATAAATTAGATTTTTATATTGTAGAAGTCAGCAATCATAAATTCTCGAAAGCAAAGAGAAAATCATTTAATTAGTTGTTTCAAATATCCTCTCATCATCTCACAAGGAATCAACTATCAGCAGCATGAAATAAATAACTTTTTTGATGAAGAGGAGAGGATGAATTAGTAAAAGAAGCATTGAAGAGTTTATGCATAGTCAATCAGATTCTTAGCATATCAAAAAACTAAATATTCATCATAAAATATATATTAGTTCTAATTATTAACTCAATTAAATTATTTATTAATTAGAAATATTCAACAGAGTTTCTTTCAATCCACTCAAAAAGTATAAAAGATCACTTTAATAAATTTAGGAAGTTTATAAAAATAGGAAAAAAATTACATCACTCTGCAATCATGTAAAAAAAGGCAAAAAATATTTTGGAAACTCCATGCATAAAAAATTGCTTCTTATCTTTTTTTAGAATAAAAGAAATATTTTATTCACAATATTGTCTCCATCCTATTGTCATGTGGAAAACAATAGAACTCCACCCATAAAAAATTCTGCTTCTTATTTATCTTGGGACCTCAACAAGTATAAACTTCATTCATAAATTTTTTAAAATTTTTTAATGGAACTTTTCATAAAAGAATAAATTGGACTTTTGATGGAACACATAAAAAAGGGAAAAGATGTCATTCAAAAAGGAATGTTTACAAAGGAAAAAAAATACCATACGCACAAAAAATTAATACACAAAACAAATCATTATAAATACAAAAATTCATGTGAAAAAAGGGATGTCCTCATGCATAAAATATTTAGAAAAAATATTAAAAATTGAATTTTAGGTTCATTTAAAATCAAATAATTATTTTAGATGCTCAATTAAATTAATTAAAAATATTTTTCTTTCAAGAATATTATCCTCCATTTTTTATTATGTTAGAAAAAAATGCTTCCTAATAAATTTGTCAAGTCCATAGAAAAAGAAAATTTCATCGATCAGGTATAACAGAAAAAATTATATTATCATGCCTTATTTATTTTGAGAACTCCATAAGAAGGATAAAAAAATCATCCATCATGCTTTCTCCATTCGACAATCATGTAAAAGAATAAAAAAAGTTTTGTAGCTATGTGCACAAAAAAAAATCCACTTTCTTATTTATCTTGTGAACTTCACAAGCATATATAAATGGAAAAAATTGTTCATAATATTTTCATCCTAAGTACAAAAAAGATCAAAATAAATTTGATTTTTTTATGGAACTCTTGGAATATAATAAATTAGATTTTTTGTGGGACTCTTCAATAACAAAAAAATTATTTTATTGAAAAAGGAAAATTCTTCATAGACAAAAATAATTTTCTCAAAAAATTCCACCTCTTGTTTATTTTGGGAACTACAGATCCACAAAAAGAGAAAAATAATTTATTTGTGATATTTTCTCTATGACTATGAATGTTTTGGAATAAATTAGAGTTTTAATCGGAACATTTGAAAAATGAATAAATTAGATTTTTAGTTGGTCCCTTCAAGAAAGGAAAAAATATTTTGTTTAGAAAGAAAAAAATCTTCATGTACAAAAAAATTGCATAGAACAATTTTGGTTTTTTTATTTATTTTGTGAACTCCACATGCACAAAAAATGGATAAATTAGATCTCAAGTGGAACTTTTTCAAAAGGGAAAAATAGTTCCCAAAGGAATAGTTAAAAAGGAAAAAAATATCATGCACATAAAAACATCACATTCAAAAAAATTCATAATAATAGAAATCCATGTAAAAAAATGGAAATCCATACACAAAGAAAAGCCTTCAATTTACAGTTATTTTTGAAAGTTTTTAATTCTTTTAAAAAGCTATTAATTCCAAAAATTTCCTTTCATAGAAATTTTTTCCAGGCATGCGGAGGGGAAAATTTTCTTTTAGGAATATATCCCTCCATATATGCATAGGGAAAAATTGAGTGGGATTTTTCTTAATTATTTTAGAATTCTTACAAAGCCATTAATCTTCATTATTTGAGGAGAAAATTAATGGTGGTTAAGAGTCTGCTTGTATATCAAGGGACAAAATAATGGAATTCAGAGCCATTTCAGAAAGCCATGTTAAAATTAATGATAAAAAATTTCCTTCAAGAAAAATTTTTCTCTATGAAGAACAATTCAAAAAAATTTAGGAAGCTATTTAGAGTTATTTTATAAAGTTGTTTAGATAGTTGTTGCTATTTCTTCCTATATCTAATGTACTAGTCGATATCATGGTGACCGAAGTGAGGGGAAGACAAAAAAGAAAATCCTTATCTCTGTGTCCTACTATATTGTATGTGCTAGTTGTTGTCACTGTGATTGAAGGATCAGATATTTCAGCATAAGAATATATATATATATATATATATATATATATATATATATATATATATATATATATATATATATATATATATATATATATATATACATCTATGACAAATATTTGATTGTTCCATCAAATAATTTATCTTTTCTATAAGTGCTAATGCTTTTATTAATAAGATGTTGGAACTAAAATGATGATAAATTATTAGGCACATTTCACTTATAATTTATAATTTCATTCTATTTTTGGAAAAATTATTTATCATTCTATTGCATAAATTTATATTTACATTTTCATTATCTTTATGTGCATCATATGGGTATCATGTTTGTACCTATTAAATGAAAATGAGACAAAAAAACTCAACCCCCCTAAAAGATTTAGGAAAATTAGGATGAAAGCTACAAAAAAATTTTGACTCTGCCTAGTTATTTTTTAAAATTTAGTAAATAAAGAAAATACTGCTCATATTTCCCTCCATGCACAAAAAAAATAAATCACTTCTTACTTAATTTAGGAAATTCTGCAAAAATATAAATTTTAGTTGGACTCTTCATAATTATTTTTTGAGGTCATATAAAAATAGAAAATTCTTGTTCATATTTGCCTCCTTGCACAAAAAAGGAAATCACTTTTTAATTAATTTAGGAAGTCCTTAGAAAAGAATTCCATCACAAATTTAAGTCAAAATTTGCATAGAAGGTTTACAAAGTCCAAATGCACAAAATGATTTGGACAAAGCTCCATCCACGAATGCAGAAAAAAATCCTAGCTCATTTCTAATATTTATCTACAATGCAAAAAATAATCTTAGGATGTGAAAAAAAAGAAAATTTCTTCACATGTATGAATTTTAGTGGGATTCTTCATAATAAATTTGAAAAGTCCACAAGTAGGGCTGGAAATGGACTCATGTCGAGCCAACTTCATGTTGGTCTTTGGGCTAGGCTGACATACAAAGCCATTTATTTTTTGGGCTAACGTCAGATATATCATTGGCTGGACCTGAGCTCAAAGCCATATAAGTCCTAATATGGAGCCATATTGTATCCATCTATTGGGGCCTGTTGGACTATCCACTCAGCCAGTGACTCGATGAACTCGCTAAACCCAATTGGTGTCGAAAATTATGTCTCAAAGTCAATCATCAGCCTGTTGATGATTGTGCTTATTATTGTAATTATATATGAATTATTGAATTAATAAATATTATTTAATTTTTTCATCATTGCGTACATCTCATTTTGAACTCTTGTTATGTGATGAAGTCTTTAGGACTATTTGATTCGATATAGGAGGATATATCGTTTAATTCTTAAATGAGTTCGCGACCAAATGATATACTATTACTACGACGATAGACATATCAAGTGTAGGTCATTGTGTGCCATATAGATTGGTTGTCCTCTTAGTCAAGGAGCGTGGAGATGTTGGTATGGCATGCAGGTGAAATATAGGAGTATATTTCACTGAATGTGATCAACTTCAGAGCACTATGCTGTCAAGAGTCACTCCGAAGGGATAGAGATATAAATGTCCCTCCGATCCGAGATCACCATGGTGACTTGCAAGCAACTTACTATGCTTTGGTGCCGGACTATCTGAATTTTTAATTCAGCGACGAAAGGTTTTTGGCAGAGTCAAGTACTTGTGAAGTCAGTGTGTGAGTCAAGATAGAATTGACCCCTCCGAATAAGTAGGAGTTAATATATCAGTGTGTTTCAATTCAGTAAAACTTTGATCGGAGTAATCCATGTGATGGATTTTGAAAATTGAAATACAATGTGGATGACCATATCAGGTCCAACACTTAGCAAGCTAAATTGTTGCATTGGGCAGGTTCATGGTGAGATCAGCTAAGAAATGCCTACCGTTTTTTAATGTATTGAGGTAGATCAAAGAGTTTCAATGATTTGAGGAGTGCTAGATTGCCTTTGATTGACTCCAACAATACTTTAGCTCGCCCTTCTCACCAAACCAAGCTTAGGAAATATGCTTTATCTCTACCTTCTTTTACTGCAGGCTCAGTTCTCATCTAGAAAGAAGATGAAGTATAGAGGCTAATCTATTATAGGAGCCGAGCCCTCCAAGATGTAGAGATAAAGTACCTAAAGCTTAAAAAAGTAGCTTATGTCATCATCATCTCGGCTAAAATACTTTGGCCCAATTTTTAGGTTCATTCCATCACATTATTGACCGACCAATCACTAAGGCAAGTCTTGCAGAAGCTAGATATATCAAAAAGACTGACTAAATGAGCAGTGAAGCTCGAAGAGTTTGATATTCACTATCAAATCTGACCAACCATCAAAGCTCAAGCATCAGCTGACTACCTCATGGAATTCACAATTCTCGAAGATGTGGAGGTTAGGATAGTGCTAGAGGAGCACAAAACAAAAGATTTTTTATTGCTTTATGTTGATAGGTCCTCCAACCCAAATAGGAAATAAACAAATTATTTTAAGGAAGTATCTGAAGCTTAGGAAGTATCTAAAGCTATTTATTTAGATTCTCCAAACATCAAAAGCCATTAGAAATATCAACAAGCAGTGGACTCTTGTTAATTATTTTAGAAAAAAATATTGTGAGGAAAAAATTATTTAAAGTTATTCATTTAGAAATTTCTTAAAAGGAAAATTATTTCAAGAAGCTTGCTTCACAATTATTTTAAGAAATATATTCCTCCACCAAGAAATTTCTTCCTTATTTTTTAAAAAAATAAAAACTCTTATAAATTATTTAGAAAATATAGAAAGTCTCCTTAATTTTTTTTAGCTGTATATAAATTTGGCATGCAAAAAATCCTAAAAGATACATGCCAATAGATCAGAAATTTTTTAATTATTTAAGAACACATAGAAACTCTTATTAATTATTTTAAAAATGTAGAAACTCTTATTAATTATTTTTCCATACCATATTTAATTTTGATGTGCAAAAAAATCTTTAAAAAGTTACATGCTAGTTAATGCCATGTTGAATAAAGCAATTCGGATGGTTATAGTGCCATTTGGTGGCTCATCGACCAAAGCAATTAGGAGGGCTAGTATTACATTATTTTTCATAATTAATAAGGGTTTCATTAGATCAACAACCTAAGCTAAATAGTTTTTCTATTTTTCCATAGTTATTATCTTGTTTGCAAAATAATGTGGAGCACAAACTTGGACACCTGGGAATAAAAGCCAAAGCTCTGTGACTTGCTAAGCTCCAAAATGGTGAATAGCTATCCAAAGGCCAAAGAGTTCATACAAGGAAATTGGAGAATAGACCTCTGTTTCTACCTTTTAAAATGACATTTGATCAAAATTATAAAATATAAGCACTTGCAAATTGAATAAGCAGATAAGGCAAGTGCTCCCATCATCAATACTAGAGTGCCCAACCTCCAAAGATGAATAGAAGACAAGTACACATGTATATATGTATATATATTCATAGATATATACATACAGTCATACATGCATATTGTGCCAGAAAGCATACTTACAATGTGATCTAACAATAAAATACAACTACAAATTCTACACAAGTAACTAACCATGGATAAAATTATATTGAGAAAAGAAGGCAACATCTTGATACCAATCCTAAGCATTAAAGCAAATTCCATTTCTCTAATTTTGGTGTCCCCTCTCTTCCTCACTTCTTTCAAAACCTTGTGATAACCCTCACAAACTTGTTCCTCCATTGAGAGATTCAATAACTGTAATCTAATAATAAAGTATTGATATACATGACATATAGGTCACTAATCATATATAAAATTAAAACAAAAAAAAAAACAAAGAAGACCAGAACTTGATACCAATCCTAAGCCATAAAATAAATTCCATTTATGTAACTTTGATGACCCTTCTCTCCCTCATTTCTTTTAGAACCTTGTGAAAACCCTCAAGGACCCATCTCTCCACCATGAGATTCAAATAAAAGAAAATAAGAAAATATATTAAGAATCAAATAACTAAAAGGCATCTAAAATCATAATACTCTAGTAAACCCCTTCATATGGAACTTCATAAAGAGTTGTTTAGCGAGCTTTGTAAACTAAAAGTTCTCCATTGCTAGATGAGTTTCTCTAGGGGCTGCACATCATATTTCAAATTTTTTGTTTGATGAACTTATGGATTCACTCCTACTTCTTTAGTCAATATATATAAAAATATAAAACTGTGTCAAGTAAAAGGAACAAAATGTAGATCAATCAAAGAAAAGCTAGAATGCAAACTGAGTTCATAGTCGGTGATACTTAAGAATGATGTTCTTATAGCAAACTTAAATTTTTCCTAACAAAGCATGATCCTCAACATTCCATCGGCCAAACATGATCATGGAGCCAGCCATTAAAACTCCATTGACTGACCTTAAAATGTTGATGTTAATTGGAAGGAGAAAACCCTTACCATTCAATATGCCTACAAAATGACCATAGACGAAAATGCATTCATTGATCATCAGTTTTGAAAATAAATACAAAATATTACATTCCATGTGAAGATGATCCTTAGCTCCTAGAAATTGCTATTATTGCATTTCATCAAATTCTTCTAGGATAAAAGGGGTGAGAATGGGAAAATGAAATTACCTTGAGTTCAAGTAGCGGGAGTTAGAATACAGGACTGCTTGAAGGACTTGGAGCATATCCTAAGAGATATAATACTAGAGGCTCATGGTGCATGCAGAAAGGAATTTTTCTTTTTTCTTTGGTGATAATATACTACCTATATTAACGAAGAAGATCTAAACAATGACATTATCAAGTAGTGCTGTCATCTATTGTTACTTTCTTATTAAAATACTTGGTCGAAGTTATTTTTTATTTTTTATTTTTGGTAAGAGAAGTTACTTTTTTTAATGGCAAAAAGTTATAGGTACTGGCATCCCCATTGTACTTGGACCACAAACTCACTTCTGCTAGCATGTACCAACATCAGAGAAGCATAGAACCACAAACCGCTGCTCTTGCTGTTGCTGAGCATGGGGACAACAACTAAAACACACTGCATAGATATAGACTTACCTCTTCTCTTTCTATATTATTGATCCATTTCAAGAAAAAGAACAGAAAAGGTGTTTCTTGCATGCACCAAAAGGTATGAATATTTGTTACATAAGCGATCGCCATTTGATTATAAGAAGTAAGAGGATTAAATAAATATTTGTTAGATAAGCGATCGCCAAAAAAAATCAGACATCCATAACATTTGACAATCCCATCTTTTAGAAAATCATCTAAATAAAATAAAAAGCTCAACAATCATAAAATAAATTAAAGTAAACAATTACCCAAGATGAAAACCCTAACCGTCAAGACTTAAGCAACCTGAATCCAACATCAAATAGATGAACTTGTCCAACCTCAAGTCCCATAACATCACCAAAAGAAAATACAGACCTTGATTTTACAAGCTTCAAAATCTAGTAGAGTCAAGAGTCTGTAGAAAGTCATGTCACTTCTTGATTATGAGAGCTTGTGAAAGGTTTCTCAAAAGATTGGTTGGGTTGTGTAGATGCCATTATGAGGCTAATTATCATTGCTGTTGGCCATTTAGGATTAGAGTTCTTGCTTGTTTACTAAGCACAAGTGGCTTGTGCTTGCTAAGCCAATAGCCTGTGATGGTAAGTAAAGTAAGAACCAATGTGGTTTAGAAAGGTTCTTCTTTTCCATCTCTAAGAAAGGAGGAAGCCTGGACAACACTATAATTTTGTTTTCTTCCAATATTTCGGCAATGATATTATGCATATCATTTGATAGTAATTTATCTTCCTTTCTATCTTCTTGTTCACATAGCCACTATCACGAAGATTCTATGGGAACTTATATGAAACATTGCGACATATAAAATGCATGTCTTGCATATAAAATAAATGCTAAGTCACATAAAATGCATTTATCTTTAGAAAAGTAGAAATGCATCACATGTGCATATTGTTTGCACTAGAACTTATACATGCACTACGCATGATTGAGCATTGGAATAGGAGTGGAAAAGAAAGTAATAGAGTTCACCATTGGTGCATGGTGCGTGTAGTAGAGCTGAACTCGAGGCCATCCGAAGAACTCATGTTCACAGTATGAGGTACATTTTAACACTACAACTAAAATGCTAGGTTGCAATATCACAACTTTTATTTGAAATAACTTATCCTGCATATTGTTAATTTCAATTTTTTCTCCTATTTTTTTCCAAGTCTAAACCCACAACCCTTTTTCCTAACTCAAGAATAAGCTAAGCTTGAAGAATTTGCGAGGGACAAGGATTAGCTAACCTGTTTATTTTATTGAGCAGCCAAATGCAAATCAGTTGTTCCTTTTTGTTTCATCTAGCCCTAACCAAGTCTTGATAGACCATGGTTATTACATGCATAACCCAACCCACTATGGCATTCTTTATATGCAAGATGGGTATGTTACAATAATAGGTATCTTCAGCTGATAGAGTCCTTGAAGTCGTCGTTGGAAATGAAAGTCTTGGAATGGGTCCATAGAGTCAAAATAGAATCCCAAGTGAATGGGGTTATGAGGGTACGTGTCCATATTTTGTTATGGGTTGTTGTAAGTCATGGCTAAATTGTAGGAAGTGGAATCAGATGTAAATGTCAATGTAAGAGATTAATGGGATGAAATGAGGCATCCGAACACCAATTTATCTTGTCTCATTCCCTTCCTACCTCTCTCTCTCACACACACATTCGTTGCTATTTCTTGCTGCAACCATTTAGCAATGTAGACATGCTCGAGGCCATAGTCGAGGTCGAGTAGAAAATAGGTGAAGGATGCATGGTGGGTGAAGCAGAATAAAATATAAAGCATGGAATGGTATTGTTCTTTTTCAATAAATCACCATGAATACAAAGATTACATACATAGTCGGAGAGAAGTATGCTTGCTAGGAGATACAAAGGCCAAGAAACCATATGACCTTCTGAAAAAATTACAATCCTCAACAGTCTAGTCCACATGTCTGTGTAGAGCTTTGCCTAGCTTAGAATATCCAAAATCATAGGTCAAGAGGATGCTCTACAAAAGAAAAAGCTTATGGTACAAACCTTATGTCTTTTTTTTTTGATACACTTAATCAAAAACGGAAGGAAAATCCAAGCTTGCATTTCTCCCTCTTTTTGTGGCATGTGAGTTGAAGAACTTCAAGGGACCTCTGTTTATAGAGGAAGGGAGGTGCCAAAGTTTCTTTAAGTAGCCCCTAGAGTCTTAGTTGGACTCTATCTAGGGAGATAGAGATGGGGCGGTAACATGCTTACCTTTGACACCTCGTAGGAGTCTTAGTTAGACTCCAACTGAGATAAATAAGGGTGCTAGTAATTAGGGGACACCCCTTTTTAGAAGCACATGCCCTATAATAAGCGTGCATCTTCTAGTAGGTAATGGAAAAAAGGCAAGGCTGCTAGCCACGTTTTCTAGTTGGTCCGCCTTCACTTGGATCCGATCCGAGTGTCCTATAATTGGTTGAGATCCAATCTTATTTGATTTAACCTAGTTCAATCCCTATATCTGAACTATTTCTCTAGCCCAATCTCCTCTCCAATGAAATTTGGATCTTTCTTGATCTAACCAGTAAGAGAATAATTAATCGGAATCATATTCAAGTGATGCGAAGATTGATGGCAAAGCTAAATGAATTATTATGACAGGTTATTTTAGGTTCTTGCTTATTAGAGACCTATCCCTTCAGGTTCTTTATTCACATATTGGCTATATGGTCCAGCACGGGGATATCGAGTTCATATCTCATACTAAATCTCTTGATACGGAAAATGAAATCAATTAGTCTCCTTGTTTCGATATAAGCTGCATCCTACAATTTAGTCCTCCAAAATTAATCTAATATTCCAATACGACCATTAAGAATTAACTATATTATCAAATGCTTAAGTATGCATTTTCATGGCCCTTTAGGTGGATCGTGTCAAACATCTTTTCTTTTTTAACTTTTCAAATTCAATTTTAAAATATTTAATTATTATAATGATACTATAAAATAATTATTTTTAAAATCTTTTAAATTACCATCCGATTGAGTCTCATATGTCTCAGTAAGCCTTTATCTTAATATAGATATTATATCAATGTGATGGTTTCCATGATAGACAGCCCAACCCTCACTCATGTCTAAATCCACTAAACTATTGTGCTTCCTATCCAAAACAAAGTCCAGTATATCACATCATCAGTAGCAGAATAACCGTTATAATTAAAGAAAATTGATTAAAAAACTATTTGTCATTAACAGATCAGTTGTTCACATCCATTAAAGGAAGTAATTATTATCTGTAAAAAGAAACCATAGACTATAGCATGTCCATCTTGAGGTAACCAAGTATCATTAATTTAAGTTACCGCTGCTCCCAACTAAAAGATTCTAATAATGAGAAATTCTTTGTGTACCATGGGCGATGTAGAAAATCTGGAGTGCACTGCTTCATGTAATTGATTTACTTAGTCACTGTTTTTCGTGCATATTTAATGTCTATAGTTTCATTTTTTTATTTGAAAATTTTGAATGACGAAAATAATCCTACTCTATAAAAAAAATTATGATATCTTTTGTCCATATTATGACATCCTACATGCAAAAAGTCATAATTTTGATGCAGGATGCCATAATATGCTATAGAATGTCATATTTTTTTTCAAAGAGTGGAGATATTTTTGTCATTTAAAACTTTCAAACAAAAAAGTGCAACAGGAGGCATTAAATGCGTGTTGAAAATTGGTTGGATAAAAATACTCCTTCTATATTATGATATTCGGCCTATATTATGACATTCTGAACCATATTATGACATCCTACATGCAGGAAGTCATAATTTGATGCAAGATGTTATAATATGCCACAGAATGTCATAATTTTCTATACTATGTAATGACATCTTATATGTAAGAAGTCATAATATGCCACAGAATGTCATAATTTTTTCAAAAAATAAAGATATTTTCATCATACAAAATTTTTAAACGAAAAAATAGAACCATAAACATTAAAGGAGCATTGCAAAATATTGGCTATGTGGTTCAATTATATAAAGCGATATGCTCCACATCGGATTTTTTACATTGCCCACAGTGCACAAAGAATTTCCCTCCCTATAATATAGGAAATCATGGACCAAGGTTAGTCCATGGCCCAATATATTGAGGTCCATGCCAATGTGGCTTTATGAACAGAAAATTACCTTAAGATTTTCTTTTGATTTGGCAGAAAGATATGCATGAAAGTTCCTCTTCTAGCGGCCTAGCTTGTCATAATTCGAAGCATCCTTCGGCTTGTTTCCTACCCTTCGTTTTATATCCTACCTTTCTTGGTCTTGCGTTATAGTTGCTGCACCTGTTGCTATCACTGTTCAGACCATTGAGGAGCTTTCATTTTCTTTTCATTTCCGCACTTTAACCTAAATTTTCCATTAGCACATGATGCCATCAATGGTGCACTTTTAGAGCTTTGACTTGTGTAACGAGTTTTCTACTGGCTAAATCTATCGGAGCAACTTGATGGAGGTTAAAGACTCATTATTCAAGGTGCAATAAAATGTAAAATTAAAATTTTATTATGGTACTCTATTAATATTTTTTTATTATGAAAGATAATTTAGATATTATATTATTATTTTTTTCTTAATTTTATTATTTTTTAAAAAAATAATATTTTATTATATTTTATCTCTTCCATCTTTTTCTCACTGTCGTTTGTCACCTCCCACCCACCTCCCTACCTCCCGCCCATCTCCCCGACGGTCCCCCCCACCCCCACCGTCGCCCACCTCCCTGCCTCCTACACAAGTGCCCCAGCCCGCAATCTTTCCTCCCCTCTCTCCGACACCCCCCCCCCACACTGGTGCTCGTGCCCCCACCCCCTCCCCCCCACCTTACCAAAGCTTTTTTTTAAAAAATGATATTCAATTTAACCCTGATATTTAGGGTATTTACTGCACCAGTCATGCACATCTGGTGCTCCAACTACCTCCCCTCTCTTCGACACCCCCCCCCCCCACACTGGTGCTCGTGCCCCCACCCCCTCCCCCCACCTTACCAAAGCTTTTTTTTAAAAAATGATATTCAATTTAACCCTGATATTTAGGGTATTTACTGCACCAGTCATGCACATCTGGTGCTCCAACTAATGGTTGATGGATAAATCCAAACCATCCATCTTTAGTCCGATAATTAAAAATAAATTAAATATAAAAAAATTGAACTATCCTTTAGAGCACCATAGCAAAATTCGTAAAATTATTAAAAGGCTGGCAATACCTGCAGTATATAGTATCTTTTAGGCATCCCCATCAATTTTGGAACCGAGTTCAGACTCCTGGTTGATCATCTTAACCACATGGTCAACGATGGACCGGAACTCTAGCAACTTATTTTTTTGATGGGTAGAGGCGGCCTGGAAAGACCACATAGCTTTTTTTCATCAAGTATGTATAAAGAGAGGAGAAGGAAAGCAAAACATAAACAATAAAATAGAGAGGAGAAAACAAAAACTCTGCTAAGTATCAATAGCACTCGCACTCTCCTCTGTGACCACAAGGCTAATAGTAGGCTCAAAAAGTGCTAGCAGCATGGCCAATAACAGCATACAATGAGAGCACGCTTTGCACAAGTGGGATCAGACACCTCCAAAGATTTTGGTGTTTGTCTTGATCCTTGGTGGAACAAGGATGCTGTCAGCTGAAAAATAGATGAAGAATTCGATCTCTAGAAAGTAGCGAAAATAGAGCTTGGCCTTCTGAGGAAAACTCTAGCAACTTGTTGTCAGTGGACACCCTGAGGGTCTTAAGGCATGCAAGCCATGGTCATCCACCATCTCCCAGGCAGTGAATGTTATGATAGAAGTAATATTGATGTTCTTGTTTTGTAACATGATAGTATCTGACATGCTTGTTAGAATAAGGACACTCGTCTTTTTATTGGCACAATCCCAAGTCTCCAGTGTTTCCTTCCGCAAGAACAACGCCATTATGAAATGTGGGTTTATCCTCTGTCAATACCCAGTTCAGGTTATCTACAACCAGCATCAAATCCAACTTATGTCTTCAAATGATGCGGTTGGAATAAACTTCCCGAACTCCTTTCTATACCAAGAAATGGCAATTATAAACATAAAACATAAACTCATAATTTTAGATAAAATGGCAATTATAATTCAGATACAATTATAGATAAAATTATTCATGGTCAAAATTTTCAACCATACAATACTAGATTCTAGTACAATCCCTCATTATGTTGACTTAATTATAGAACCTGCTTTGTTCTCCATCTCATGGTACTCTCAAGTGACTCTGCAAGTAAGGCCAACTTAATGGAATGGATAGAACATATCCTTTTATCCTTTGGTGAATATTGATTTTATGAGTACCAGTATTCTCTTGGTATATGTAGGACACTCCAATTCCTGTCTCGGTCCCTATGGAATATAATACCTAATGTCCTTGTACCAACTAGTTAAGCATAATCCATTGTCTTTGTTCGGAGTCAATAACTCATAAAGCTCTATATTAGCATATACTCCCAACAGATAGCTCCTTTGTGATTCATGCACCACTACAAGAATACTAACAAAAACAAGTTGGCTTTTAATTGGTATTTGCCTCACTCCCATAATGTACTAGCACTTCATAGGGTGGATAGTGGGGGCATACGGTAGCTTAATATATAAGCACTATTGCATGCTTTATAAAAATCTCACTAAGGGATAAGTAAGCTTCAATGACTGGATCGCTGGGGCACTAATAATGAATATAGTATCTATAACACATCACACATAACATGCATGTAACAATATGCTTCATATCATATATAAAAGACATCTAGATGGGGAAAACAATAGTAAATCAAAGAAGTAAACAATACCCAAATAGTAAATTAAATCCTCATATAGTGATAGTGATGACATAGATATGACCCTAGAAATATAATTTTTTGTAATTGATACATCATGCCGCACCACTCTAATGTTCACAATCTCTTGATATGACAAATATAGAAAAATAGGTGATCTATAGGTGAAAAAGCAAGTGCCTAATCCCTTTATAATGGCCTTAATTATATTTCATCCTAATATCAATATATATGAATTTAAATTTAAACAACAAAATAAAAGAAAATTGCACACATTCACATCACATTCCACTACCATACCACATAGGTGCATACCTTGTTAGTACATCTCATATAGAGGAGCACGCAATGATAGCCCATCTTCAATATGAAAACTGATTGATATACATTATATATATATGTGTGTGTGTGTGTGTGTGTGTGTGTGTGATATTTTACCAAGAAGAGATTCTTCTTCAGACCAAGACCTCCAATTGTACAGAATATTTCTCTATTATGATTATTTCTGTAGTTGTTCCACCAATGCTAACAAAACAATCATCTCATGATGCTAATCATAATAGACTTCTTACTTGAGGCATCATCATTGAAAACCACATAGTTTATCAAATATTTCAACAAATACCCATTCTTAAAATAGATTCAATGACTTTTGCTTAAATTAAATAATTAAACATTGAAGGTAAATAAGTGACAAAGCTTAGAGAATCTTCTAGTTCAGCATATTTGCTCTTGGAATTGATCTAGATTGTCCTCAAGTTTTTAATAATTATAGTAATACAGTCCAAAATAAAAATTAAGAGAAATAGTCTATATCAATTTCTTTTAATCTAAAACTAATTCAACCAACAAATGAGCCTTAAAATAGCACTTATAGTCATCTCTAACCTTATGACAAATGTCAATGGAAATTACCATCACTTGACCTAATCGGATTATATTGAGTAACTGCTCAACATTAATTATTTTGCTAAAATCTAAACATGATATAATCTAATGCTTATACTCATAAGACCTAAACAAAATCAGATATTTGTAGGTTCTAAGTATAGCCATAACATATAATTTTGACCTCATAGAATCTCGTAGTTATATTAAATAGTGGACATAGTACTTACCGATCGATGCACATGCAACATGAAGTGCATTGGATCAACCCTAGCTGAAATTATATCCTTTCTTTTTTCTAATTAAATCCAACGTGATCTTACTAAGATTAGATATTAATAACATCATAAAATTTTTAGATCTTAAAACAAACTATGCAACTAAAAACAATTGGTCAAACTGCAATCTATCAAGCTGAAAATTAAAACTAAACTCATACTATTAAGTTGGCCGATTAGTCTGACCTAGTGAGATGGTTGAACATGACTACATAGGCTATTAGATATATCTGATTAGATGCTTAAAAAGATCTATTTGATAGGATTGATAATGCATAGGTCTAATCCCAATAAAGTTATCAAACTTTTATTCCAACTAGGATTCCTATAAGACTTACCAAATTTAACTCTACAGTAAATTAAATAATTTTTATATGACCCCATCCTTTTCTCACATCTATACATGTGACTCCTAGCAAAATAGAGGACTCCATGGCTGTCTTACTAAGATTAGATACTAATAACATTAGAAAATTTTTAGATCTTGAAATAAAATATACAACTAAAAATGGTTGGTCAAACTACAATCTATCAAGCTGAAAATTAGAACTAAACTCTTGCTATTAAGTTGGCGATTAGTCTGAGTAAGATGGTTGAACATGGTTACATAGGCTCTTAGATATATCTAATTGGATACTTAAAAAGGTTCAATCTGATAGGATTAATGATGTATAGGTCTAGTCCCAATAAAGTTATCAAACTCTTAGTCCAACTAGAAATCCTATAAGACTGACCAAATTTAACTACACTATAAATTAAATAATTTTTATATGGTCTACCCTTTTCTCACATCTATGCATGTGACTCCTAACAAAATAGGGGATTCTGTGGCTATCTTACTAAGATTAGATACTAACATCAGAGAATTTTTAAATCTTGAAATAAAATATACAACTAAAAATTATTGATCAAACTACAATCTATCAAGCTAAAAATTAGAATTAAACTTATGCTATTAAGTTAGCCAATTAGTCTGACCTTGTGATGGTTGAACATGACTACGTAGGCTCTCAGATGTATCTGATTGGATACTTAAAAAGCTCCAATCTGATAGGATTAATGATGCATAGGTCTAGTCCCAATGAAGTTATCAAATTCTTAGTCCAACTAGGATTCCTATAAGACTTACCAAATTTAACTACACAACAAATTAAATAATTTTTATATGATCTTATCCTTTTATCACATCTATGCATGTGACTCCTAGCAAAATAGGGGACTCCATGGCTAACTTATAAGTGCAAAATACAAGTACAATAAATTGAAAAGCCTCAACACAAGGGATTTTGCTAGATTTCATCAAATTGATGAATATATACTTGTCCTATTCAAAATAGAACTTCATGGCCTACAAGAATTTATATGTTAACCACAAAAAAAAATAAATGTTACTAAAAAAGCAAAATTTTATCACCTAAAGTATTTGATGATGAAAAAGCTTCATTACATGGTTTGTGGCTAATACCTTATTTCTAAAAGTCTTCCACAATGAAAATAGTAATTCTTCACAAAATATTTAACATTTTTATAAGGAATATCATCACGAACATATATATAATTCATGAAAAAATAATTCATCATTAAAAGTGAGTAAATAACATTGTGTGAACATTTATTTTGTTATGATAAGTTTTTTGGGCTACAAATAAAATTTTTCTATAATTAAAATACTTTTATCATAAAATATTCTGGTTATAAAAAATTTTTCATCAATAAAATATAGTTATATATTTATAATTTTAAATATATAGGGAAGAATCTCTTATACGCACATACACACCTCTCTAAACGAGTTAAACCTAAGATTTTTCATATTATTATCTACTACTTAGCCACCATGGTAATATAATCTTATAAGATGAAGTTATAATTTATTATACTTATTCAAGACTTGCTCATATTATAAATATATTTATTTCAAAGATATTATAGTATTTTATATTATAATAATTAATTATTTTAGAAAAAAATTCAGTACTCTTATTTTTGACAATACTAAAAAATAAAAAAACTATATTTTTATAATATTTTAAAAATATTTTTTAAAGTATTTAAAAGTATTAATAACTTCAATATATTTCCATAATCATAAATATTTTTCCAAAGTTCTTAAAAATGAATAATTCAAGATCCTTTTTGTTCATCATTTAATTAAAAAGCAATGGTATTTAGTACATAAAACTTTTAATATTTTATATTATATATTTTATATAAATAGTTTTAGTTTTTAATATACTTTTAATACTAATTAGGTTGGATTAATAATCTGAATTCTTGGTTATCTCTATGCAAGTTTCATAAGGATGCCTTGGCCCACTACTCGATTATGACATGTCACTTGTAGTTTTAATAGTAGATTTTATTCCTAATATATAGTTATCTAATTGTTAAACTGATCTGACTAATGTAGCTTATCCATGAAATGAATCAAATCAAATCAAATTAAAAAATAACATATTTATCCTATCAAAAAAATAGTTAAATAAATATAATATATAATCAATTTCATTAAATTTGTTGTCCTTTTAATAACTAATAAGCATTAAAGATTCTTTTTTCTTGAAAGTAAGTAAAGGATGTTATGCATCCATTTCCTAATAAATTATTTGTAATATACTTTAATTAATTAATAATCACTAATGTATATAACTATAACCAAATAGCTAGATTGTGGTCGAATGAAGTTGTAAATGTCATATTTAAATCATTAAAAATTTTAAGTATGTCTAGAACATATAACCGTCAATATGTAAGCATTACTTCTAAAATAAATTAGATATATGTAATATTAATTTATAAAAACACTTTTTGAAGTATATATGTTTGAAAAAGAATCAATCACATATTTAGAAATAAAAAATTATTATTGTAGAAAATCCAAATTAGTCTACAAAAAAAGTAATTTATCGCAAAAATAAGTCATAGATAATTGTATCAAAAAATATTAGTTATAAAATAATGTATAGGTGATAGAATTCATTTTGTTATTAAATGGTCAGTATTTTGTAATAAAACTATATATATGTTACCAATAACTATACATTTACAATGAAATACTATGATTGCTAAACATATAAATAATTTATAATGAGAATTATTTCATGATAAATGTTATATAATGATGTATAGATAATAAAATACAATTTATCATTCAATAGTCAGTATTCTATGATAAAATTATATATGTTGCCAATAAAGATATATTTAACAATAGAATATTATCATTGCTCAAAGTTAATTATATAATAGCAATGACAATAATTTGTATTGTAAATTTATACAATGAAGAATGCATGATACATTCCATCATATCACTAATAGGATATATGTCACGTCTTAAATCTAGCATCTGAATTGAGCACGTGATGGCCGCATACTCTTTAGGATAAGACCCTAAAGAATATGCCAGGCATATTTTTTTTTCAATTTATCAATTCAACTCAGGTTGTGGTGAAAGCAAATGCAATAATTTTTATTCAATAAAAAAATAGATTCTCTGATAACGGTCCATTATAATTTTTATTCAAAGATTAATAAGCAAGAAAATATCTAAAAACTCTATGTTCCTCACTGATCAGTTCCATACCTCCTAGGATCTTTTAGATTTAAAAAAAATAAAAAATAAGTAGTGAGCTTTACAAGTTCAGTAAATTATCAATATCTCTAAAAAATCAAGTATAAATAATTTTTAAAATATCATAATTTCATAGTAATATGTAACAATATAAATCTTCTTTCAAAACATGTCATGCAAAACAATAAACTCCAAAAATTCTCTCAATTTTTGACGACTACGGCCACGATCGGCCCTATGATAAGGTCTGAAAGAGACTAGCTCTTAAAAATAAACACATGACGTATCAACATATACCAACGATCAATCCTAACTGGCTAGGTTCAAAAAAAATTAGTTCTAATTCACACAGCCATGATTCACCCCATAACAAAATAAAATGATTAGTTCTGAAATATATATATATGTGATACATCAGCGTATGCTAGTAATCAGTCCTGACTGACTAGGCCTGAAAGAACTAGCTCTACTAGCGATCAATCTCAACTGACTAGTCTTGAAAGAAATATATTTTTAATATGTGACTAATGATCAATCCTGTTGGCTAGACCCATAACTAGAGGGTTTTTTTTCATAAATTTATAACATCCAATATGAACATAAATATTTTCAAAACTTATTTCTCTGATCTCATAAACATACTATGCCCATATCAGTATCAACCAATTTTTCATAATTTGTGAATAAGAAAAAAATTCATTTAAATTTTGTGCAAGCATAATATCATGCAACAATAAAAATAGAGGAAGTTTTGCGATTGTTGGTACAAAAATCCGCTTGCGCCGGAGAAGCTGGAGTCGAGGAAGTCGCGGTCGCCGTCGGGACCTACAAAGGAAGTCTAAACCGGAGGTGGGGTTGCTCCGGCAAGATCCTCCGACGCTCAAGTCAGTTCTCTGCCTCAACAAGAATGGAGTGCTCGAACGGAAAATTTAGCAGAGTTTTTAGATGAAAGATGAGAGCTTATTGAATAACGTATCTGGAGCCCCCTTTTATAGGCGGAGGGGGTGGTAGCCTGATAGCGACATCTGTAACCATCTGGCAGCGGGCTGCCCAGGGTCAGGCAGAGTTTGTTGCAGAGAGTAGTGGGGTGGACCCGTGGCAATCATCGGGGTGTGCCACGTGGGGCCTGCCGCGGGAAGTGGAGCGGCGTCCGCTGTCGTGACTCATCTGGGGGTGGTGGAATCGCACAGGATCCGCCGCAGGGAGTGGAGCAGAATCATGGCCGTTAATACAGCCTGTCAGGGAGTAATGGGGTCGCGTAGGGTCCGCCGCAGGGAGTGGAGCAGAATCATGGCCGTTAATACAGCCTGTCAGGGAGTAATGGGGTCGCGTAGGGTCTGCCGCAGGGAGTGGAGCAGTGTTGTCCGTTATCGTGGCCTGCCTAGGAGTGCAGATCCGTCGGCTGAAGTTCGGCAGCGGTCGGAGCTGATGACGGAGTCTGGCTCCCGTAGGAGTCCGGGCGGAGTCCTCCTTGCGGTTGGAGTCGTGGGCGGAGCCCGGCTCCCGTGGGAGTCCGGGAGGAGTCCTCTCAGAGTTGAAGTCGCGGGCGGAGCCCGGCTCCCGTAGGAGTTCGGGTGGAGTCCTTCTACAGTTGAAGTTGGCGATGGAGCCCGGCTCCCGTAGGAGTCCGGGCGGAGTCCTCCTGCAATTGAAGTTAGGTGCGAAGTCCGGCTCCCGTGGGAGTCCGGACGGATCTTACCGGCGGTTGATGTTGATTATGGAGCCCGGCTCCCGTAGGAGTTCGGGCGGAGTCTACTTGTGGTTGAAGTTGTCGGCGGAGTCCGGCTCCCGTAGGAGTCCGGACGAAGTCTGTCTGCAGCCGTTGGTATCGAGGACGAAGTCCGGCTCCCGTAGGAGTCCGGGCGGAGTCTTCCTGCAATTAAAGTCAAAGGCGAAGTCCGGCTCCTGTAGGAGTCCGGACAAGGCTTATTGGCAGTTGATGTTGAGGACGGAGCCCGGCTCTCGTAGGAGTTCGGGCGGAGTCTACTTGCGGTTGAAGTTGTCGGCGGAGTCCGGCTCCCGTAGGAGTCCGGACGAAGTCTGTCTGCAGCCGTTGGAGTCGAGGACGAAGCCCGGCTCCCGTAGGAGTCCGGGCGGAGTCTTCCTGCAATTAAAGTCAAAGGCGAAGTCCGGCTCCCGTAGGAGTCCGGACAAGGCTTACCGACAGTTGATGTTGAGGACGGAGCCCGACTCCCGTAGGAGATCGGGCGGAGTCTACTTGCGGTTGAAGTTGTCGGCGGAGTCCGGCTCCCGTAGGAGTCCGGACGAAGTCTGTCTGCAGCCGTTGGAGTCGAGGACGAAGCCCGGCTCCCATAGGAGTCCGGGCGGAGTCTTCCTGCAATTAAAGTCAAAGGTGAAGTCCGGCTCCCGTAGGAGTCCGGACAAGGCTTACCGACAGTTGATGTTGAGGACGGAGCCCGACTCCCGTAGGAGTCCGGACGGAGTCTACTTGCGGTTGAAGTTATCGACGGAGTCCGGCTCCCGTAGGAGTCTGGACGAAGTCTGTCTGCAGCCGTTGGAGTCGAGGACGAAGCCCGGCTCCCGTAGGAGTCCGGGCGGAGTCTTCCTACAATTAAAGTCAAAGGCGAAGTCCGGCTCCCGTAAGAGTCTGGTCAAGGCTTACCGGCAGTTGATGTTGAGGACGAAGCCCGGCTCCCGTAGGAGTCCGGGCGGAGTCCCTCTTGAGGTTGGAGCTGTGGACAGAGCCCATCTCCCGTGGGAGTTCGGGCGGAGTCCTTCTTCAGTTGAAGTTGGCGACGTAGCCCGGCTCCTGTAGGGGTCCGGGCTGAGCTCGCAAGGGCTAATCCCGCTGAGAACTTCGGCCGTGGGTATTTTGTACCCAACACTAGTCCCCCTACTTTCGAGTTTGAATTACGAACGAAGGAAGTACAGAGAGATGGGCATGGCCGAAGTTGTCCTCTCGAATCCTGCGCATAACCGTCCTTGGATATGTTGGCATTTAATGTGTGCACGTCAGAGCCCTTTTTTCGGTTAAGGCGACCTGAAGAGTCTTTTCGGAACTCCCGCCGAAACGCGATCCCAAGCGTCGCGCTACGAAAATTTGCGAACAGTCAATCCTCGATAGCGGCGAGTGGGACATGCGGGACACGTGGCATGCACCAGTTGGCCTAGGGACACCCGCCGCTATCGAGGATTGACTGTTCGCAAATTTCCGTAGCGCGACGCTTGGGATCACGTTTCGGCGGGAGTTTCGAAAAGACTCTTCAGGTCGTCTTAACCAGAAAAAGGGCTCTGACGTGCACACATTAAATGCCAACATATCCAAGGATGGTTATGCGCAGGATTCGAGAGGACAACTTCGGCCATGCCCATCTCTCTGTACTTCCTTCGTTCGTAATTCAAACTCGGAAGTAGGGGGACTAGTGTTGGGTACAAAATATCCACGGCCGAAGTTCTCAGCGGGATTAGCCCTTGCGAGCTCAGCCCGGACCCCTACAGGAGCCGGGCTACGTCGCCAACTTCAACTGAAGAAGGACTCCGCCCGAACTCCCACGGGAGATGGGCTCTGTCCACAGCTCCAACCTCAAGAGGGACTCCGCCCGGACTCCTACGGGAGCCGGGCTTCGTCCTCAACATCAACTACCGGTAAGCCTTGACCAGACTCCTACGGGAGCCGGACTTCGTCTTTGACTTTAATTGCAGGAAGACTCCGTCCGGACTCCTACGGGAGCCGGGCTCTATCACCAACTTCAACTGCAGAAGGACTCCGCCCGAACTCCTACGGGAGCCAGGCTCCGCCCGCAACTTCAACTCCGAGAGGACTCCGCCCGGACTCCCACGGGAGTCGGACTCCGCCCACGACTCCAACCGCAAGGAGGACTCCGTCCGGACTCCTACGGGAGCCAAACTCCGTCATCAGCTCCGACCGCTGCCGAACTTTAGCCAACGGATCTGCACTCCCAGGCAGGCCATGATAACGGACAACACTGCTCCACTCCCTGCGGCGGACCCTACGCGACCCCATTACTCCCTGACAGGCTGTATTAACGGCCATGATTCTGCTCCACTCCCTGCGGCGGACCCTACGCGACCCCATTACTCCCTGACAGGCTGTATTAACGGCCATGATTCTGCTCCACTCCCTGCGGCGGATCCTGTGCGATTCCACCACCCCCAGATGAGTCACGACAGCGGACGCCGCTCCACTTTCCGCGGCAGGCCCCACGTGGCACACCCCGATGATTGCCACGGGTCCACCCCACTACTCTCTGCAACAAACTCCGTCTGACCCTGGGCAGCCCGCTGCCAGACGGTTACAGATGTCGCTATCAGGCTACCGCCCCCTCCGCCTATAAAAGGGGGCTCCAGATACGTTATTCAATAAGCTCTCATCTTTCATCTAAAAACTCTGCTAAATTCTCCGTTCGAGCACTCCATTCTTGTTGAGGCAGAGAACTGACTTGAGCGTCGGAGGGTCTTGCCGGAGCAACCCCACCTCCGGTTTAGACTTCCTTTGCAGGTCCCGGCGGCGACCGCGACTTCCTCGACTCCAGCTTCTCCAGCGCAAGCAGATTTTTGCACCAACAGCGATCATGTCAGAGTACCATTATATTTGATCCAAGATTTTTTGAATTTTCTTTCATACATATCTTCTAAACTTCTAAATTTCTAGTTTTTGAAAAATACTTTAAAAAAATCTCAGAGATAAGGAAACTTACAATCGAATTCAAAACTCGCATGTGACTCGATCCCTAGATCTAATGCTCTTCCGATGAGGAAGACTCTAATCAAACAAATGAATAAGGCCATTAACCTTTAATAAAGGAAACTTGGTGAAAGAGAAAGAAAATCTTAGTCTAGCTCCAATCTAGGTCAGGGTTTGGATTGATTCGTAAGTCAGGTCTATACAGTTTAGATTGATCAAAACTCAGTCGAATTGAGGTTTGATTCACAAAGTGGGTTCAAGAGATTAAATCCATCTCCCTCTCTTCCTCTCTCTGTTGCTTTTCTCTCTTCATTTTTCCTCTCTCTTTCTCTATTTTTTCTCTTTTTTTTTTTTTTCTTCTCACTTTCTCTCTCTTCTCTCTCATCTTTCTCTCTCTTCTTTTTTCTCTCTTATCTTTCCTCCTTTGTCTCTCTTCTTTTTTCTCTCTATTTCACTCTCTTTCTCTTTCCTCTGTCTTTCTCTCTCTTATCTTTATTTTCTCTCTCTCCAAAGCAGAGCCCTCTCATGGCTCTTGAAAATCGAGAATGGGGCGGTGGCCCAATATGGGTGCAATTGGGATGGCCAGAGGGGAAGGGGGGAGTGGTGGCACAACTGACTAGGGATGATGGTTCGATCGTTCATAGGGGAGCTAAGAGAGAGAAAAAGGGCATTGCCCCTTGCTTCATAGGCAACGGAATCCCAAGCCAAAAGAAGAAAAGGAAAAGGAAAAAGACTTTACCGACGGCGGCAGCGATGGTGGTGGGTCACAAAGGTGATGGAGAACTCCGATAGAAAAGAGCCAATCAAATTTGGAATAGAAGGAAAATAATAGGGAGAGAATCATTGGCTTTTGGAGAGAAGAGATTTCAAGGGTGGTGGTGATTGGTTATGGCGGCTCGATGGCTATCAGAGGTGAGAAAGAAGGAGGGTGAAGGGACAGAATAACTTTTCGATGGAGCAATAAATCGAAGGAGGAGATTTAAATAGAGGGGGGGGTAGACAAGAGAGGACCGGCCTAACGTCAGTCGTTCGCCAGTTGTACCGGCCCTCAATGGTCGTTGGCTATTCCACCGGCCTGCAATGTCTGCAATGGCCGTAGTTGCATGGCTTTATCCCCCACAATTGGTGATCGGTGCAGGAGATCACGATTTCCCTTATTTCGATCTCCCTCCTATCTTTTTTTTGGATGAAGTCGGTATGGCCTGCCGACTCTAGTTTAAAAGGGGCCCAATCAAATCGGTTCTTACGATATATTACGTAACAATATTATACACATCATCAATAAATAAATTCAACACTGACATCATCCTCACCAAAAATTATAGATCCATTTGAAATGAAATATAATTTTTTTGCTAATATAGAGAAATTTAGTGATGAAATTAATTCATCATAAAAATGTTAATATTTTTTAAATTTCTTATATCCACAAGTATATATTTGGGAATGATTCTAACATCACCATTAAAATTAATAATTAGTTTATGATATGAATATATCATCACTAAAATTTATAGGATCATGATAAAAAAATTTTATTGCAAAAGTATCATAAATTGTACTAAAAAAAATCCCACCAAAAAGTTGGAGCAGTGTATTTGACATGACAAATTTTGTGACCAAAATTAGTAAAAAAAATATTATTTCATTACTAAAAATACTCTTTAAATGATATTCTATGATCAACTTTTTATTTTGTTACCTTATGATATTTATTAGTAATAAATTATATTTTATTGAAAAATATTTCACCGTTGATTGTCTATTTTGGTATATCAATATGGGCCTTCTTACTTCATCCAATTAAGAAGAAAACTGAAAACTCAAGAAATCAGATCTAGAATTTGTCTATAGCTAATACAATCATGCAAAAGTAAGTAATAAATTGATGAAACTAGAATTACATGATCCCAGAAACTATTTATGCAATTCAAATTTTCATTTTCATCCTAAAAGAGGAATACCTTTAAATGTATTCATTAAAAATAAGATACAGACCTTTTTGTAGATTTAAATAAATTTGTGACCTTCCTTTGCTCATCCAATGAGATGTGTACCATGTAAATTCTTCAAATTTTCATTTTCATCCTATAAGAGGAATACCTTCAAATATATTTATTAAAAATAAGATACAGACCCTTTTGTAGATTAAAATACATTTATGTCCTTCCTTTCTCATCCAATGAGATGCATACAATGTAAACTCCACTGATATAGGATAAGGCACACTACGATGCTTGATTGATAAATTCTTACTGTAAACCAATATAAATCAAACTTGGAAAAATTATGAAATCATATTTTTATGATTATCACCTCATGCTTATCATCAAAAAAAGATCATCACCTCATGCTAGAGATGGAAAATAATTAACAGACCATGTTTCATACAATCAACATGAGATACAATTAAAATTATCCAAAACAAGCATGAATCTATATCAATCTAGGATGAAACATAGATCTATTGTTATAGGAGAAATCTCATTAGAGAGAAATTGTGGACTCTACTATCACTTGAAGGATGCATGATGGGCTCTCTGACATGGTATTGTCCAGCCGAATAAAATACAAAACTAGGAATAGGATCGCTTTGTTTTGATAAATCACTATTAATAAACAAAGTACATGTATAATAGAAGAGAAGTATACCTGCTAGAGACACAGAGGCTACAAAAGCACACAAATGTATGTGAACTATTTATCTTTGGCCACTTTTGTCCATGTGTGTATCTAGAGCTTTGCTTTGCCTAGCTCGGACTAGCCAGAGCTGTAAGCTAATGGGATGCCCTGCAAAGAAAAGCTCGTCTCCCAAGCTTTTTCTCCCACAATTAAAGAAGGAAAACCGTAGCCTGCATCTCTCTTTCTCTGTGGCATGTGAATTACTTGGAGAAACCCTAAGACGTCTCCTCTATTTATAGAACAGGGAAGGCGCCGGGGTTTCTTGAGGTCGACCCTAGAGGCCTAGTTGGATGCCATGAAGAGATAAGAGGGATGAGGAGGTGGTATGCTTGTGTTAGTATTGGATGGCATGAAACCAACCTAATTAGAAGAAGAAAACATCGACATATTAACCTTATAAACTATCATTAACTTAATAATATGAAGTCGCTGGATGGGTTTCCCTCCCATCTCATCAAAAATCTCGGCAAGAGCTTTCTCCTATTTATCTTGGTTAGCATCTCCTCAACTTTGTTGGCACTTGGGCCCCTCATAATCCGAGCTTCTAACGTCATAGAATTTTTTTTTTTTTTTTTTAACCCCAATACTTCTGGTTATGAAACAGCATTAGAATCTCACACCAATTACAGCAAGCAGAGTTAACTCGGGACTCGGATTACAGTGAACTCAAACTTCGCGTAGAGCATCTCACGGACAATGTTTAAAAAAACAACAAAAACACTTTCCAAGAATGTAATGCCAGGTTGCATCTGGGCATGGGAGAAGCGAGTCAGAAGCACCAACGGAGCCCGGGTGATGCCATCAAGAAACAAGAGAATGGAGAAGGTGGGCTCCAGGTAGAGAAATGCATAGAAAAGAACTTAGGGATGATGCAGGGAAGCAGTTTTATGATCGCAGTTTATTTTGATCTAAACCTCTTCCAAGATGGAACCTGCATTTCACCTACCTCACAAGCAAATGCATTAAAGTTTAGAACAATTGACCGAGAAAATGTGAAGTGGTAAATCCAAATTTACAACTATGCAGAGAAAAAAAAATACATGAATAATTACTACATCCATCTATAAACCAATGATATATCTAATGTAAGATGATCACATATACTTTTGAACATAGTCTTACCCCTACCGAAGTCCCTGAACAACTAATTAGAACAATGACAGGAAAAAAAAAATGTAGCTTATGAAGAGCAAAAACTTCAGAGACGTAGTTGAAAAGCACCCGCAATCCTCTGCTACCAATTTAAAAGTTGCTTGGGAAACACGGGAAGAGCTTGAAACTGAAGCAGCAAAGCATCAAAAGAATTGGATGCATTTCACTCCACCTTGCCATGAATTCTGTCGATCTACCAAATTGAAATGGCTCAAGGAAATGTGAAGGAGCCACCGATCTGGGAATTCCCAGATGGGGGATTGATCGCAACCCAAAGCAGTGATATGGTGATTGCAATGAGTCCAGACCACACAAATACGATGGTTGGCGTCCTTCCTCTCCTCCCCATAAGCCCCTTAGCAAATGGGTAGAGATGCGCCAAGACCCAGAAGCTGAAGAACACCCCACCTAATAGCTTGCTCCATTGTGGCACAACACTGTATATGGTCCGACTGACTCCAACGGCAATCCCTATCAAATTCACCATCATGATTGTGATGGGCGGTATCATCAAGAATGACCATTTCACAATGTAGAGGTCAGCAAACTCATCATCCACATCATCACCAGCTGATTTCGAAGTGAGGGTGAATGAGATTTCAATCCCTGCAATCACTTTCAGTAACCCCTGAAGCACAGCAGCAAGGTGAGCACTGGTTCCTCCAATCAGCCAAAACTGTTCATTTCGCCACCACTCTTCAAGTGAAATCCCCGACCACTTGATCTCGAGCCCAGCAAGCATGCTAAGTGTTAGAGTGATGATGAGAAGGTAGGTAAGGAAGGTCACATTAAGAGTCTGCACAATAAACTGTCCTGAGAAGAGGGAGAGCGCCGGGAGGAAGCAGTATACAATCAGAAAGATGGAGGTAAATGGATAGATCCCGACATTGAGGTAAGCAACCCTCTGGAGGAGCTTCAACCTGGTGCTGCCTAGCAGGGCATTGTTACGAGAGAAAAAGATCTCAACAGAGCCTGTAGCCCACCGGAGGACCTGGTGGAGCCGGTCAGTGAGGTTAATTGGTGCAGTCCCACGGAAGGCATCACGCTTGGTGACACAATAGACTGATTTCCACCCTCTGTTGTGCATCCTGTAGCCGGTAAGGACATCTTCAGTAACAGACCCATAGATCCACCCAACACGCTGGCCCCATTCAGTTTTGTCCTCGTACCAGCATGAGATGACACTGATGGCCTCAGCTACGGTAGATGCATCAAGGAGGTCACGCGGGATGGTGAGGGCACCAGGTGGGCGGCCATTCTTGATGGCAGGGTGATCAGCAAGAGGTCGCCCCTGATACTCAGCCACTGGGATTGAATCAATTAGGAAATTTGAGTTTCCAAACTTCTTGGGGAATGTTGACAGGTTCATGTCCTCATCGTCAGAGTCTCCCATTCGAAGGGCACGGGTCTCCTCAGAGGCAGCGGCCCTAGGACTCTTGCGCCGAGGGAAGCAACAGCTGCAGCAGCCAGGGTGGTGTTCTTTGGCACGAGGAGGGTCAAAGCCATAAAGTGCGATGCGGCGGAAAAGACAACCAGTACCCACATACACTGGGCCCTGAAGGCCATCAAGCGCCCTCATGTTGGCATCAAAGAACACGGTGTTGTGGTTGGCATAACGGTCAGAGGGGTCGATACCCTCAAACCGCTGTGGGAACTGGACATAACAGATACGGTCGCCGCCACGATCCATCATGAAGCACATGCCCTCCCGGAGGGCCTCGGAGTTGTAGATGTAGTGGTCACAATCAAGATTGAGAATGAAGGGGCCATTAGACATGATGGCAGAGGCACGAACGAGGGCATTCATGGCACCAGCCTTTTTGTTATGGTCATAACCCGGGCGTTTTTCACGCGAGACATAGACCAGCAGGGGAAGACGGATGTCGATGTCGGTGAAGTCGAGGGGCTTTCCTTCTTCATCGTTCCCAAACAGTGGTTCATCACTTGGAGGCTTCAGCATCACCTGCAACAGGGGATCAATAAATTCATCTCATGCCATTGTATTTTCTTCTCTTATCTTTTCCATTTTACTTATCCATCATAATGTTGTTAAATATGCAGCAAAAGTTCAGGGAATATTTGCTCGATTGAAGAAGTTCAGGGTCAAAAAAGAATGAATAATTCTAGAGTATGACCTGATTTTATGTCATCAAAGATGGCAAAATAGGAAATATGATTAAAAAGCCAAATGGCCTCCTGTGGAAATTCACACAACTGTTTGGCATGACCGCCAGATAAGAATTTTCAACGTGCAAAGGTGATTCATTAACGGTACATGGGATAATTATTAGATCAATGTTATGATGGTAGAAATAGCTGATATCAAGATTAGAGAATATAATCTAAAATGACCACCAACCAAAATCATACAGGCAACTAACCAAAGAGCATTTGCCATCAAATATGGAAGTCATAGTGATAAAATTAGGAGCACAGTATAGAATAAGAACTAAACACAATTCAGTGCTTAAGAATATAATCAAATGCTGATAAAACACTTGATAAAACTTGGGGCAAAAAACAGACAGAATCATAGCGAACCGTTACCTGTATAATTCCAGCATGATCACCCCGAGAATGCTCAGAGGAGGGGTTAATCCAAGTGCCTGGCCAATGGGTACCATCAGCCATCCAAGTGGCTTTGGGGATCTTAACAGGTTCCACCAGATCATCACCAGCAGTTTCTCTCTGTCGCTTCATGGCTTTAATCTCCTCACGAGCATGATATGCATCAGACCGCCGGCGAATAGAATCAGGCAATCCATTGATGCGGACCTTGAACTCATCATACTCTCTCTTCACCCGCCTCCGGTCCTTGACAAAGTCAGAACGCACCTTGTTCTTATAAGGATCGCTCTTCAAATTGAAGTAGGTCTCTGGGTTTCTTGGCTCAATATCATGTTTACGACAGAAAGGAACCCATATATTAGCAAAGCTTGCAGCTTCTGCCATTGCTTCAAAAGTCAGCAAGGCACCCCCATCATCAGAAACATAGCAAGCGAGCTTCTCAACAGGGTAATCAGCAGCAAGGATGGAGAGTATGGTGTTTGCGGTAACCAAAGGAGGCTCTTTTTCCGGATCAGCAGTAGAAACAAAGACATCAATGCCAGGAAGATCAGACTTCCCAGTAGGGTTGTTAGGTGTAGGAGTTTCAAACTTGTCTTTCAAGACTGCTAGGTCAGTGGCACGGTTTACGGGACAAAGTTTTGGGAGCTGGTCCAAGATCCAAGAGAAAGCAAACCACAGCTCACAGACAACAGACATCCCCCACAGCCAAATTGCATCCTCATTTTTGTGCCTAATTCTCCAAGCAAGAAAGAGTCCAAGAGCAGCCAAGCGGATGACAATAAGGAGCCTGCAACAGAATTGATCATAAAATCATTAACACTTTAACAAGCCTAGAAAATACTGTAAAAATTTACCACAATATTTTTCTACCAAAGTACACAGATATAACGTATTTTGAGAACTCAAAAACTGTGGTAGATAAAGTAAAGAGGGAAAACATGAATTCTTAATTTAAAGGCATTATAAATTAATTAGTAACCAAAATACATATAAATATAAAGAAGACCACCAACAATAGCATTCAAAAAGTACCATCTACAATTCTACATTATACTCTCTAACTTGTAAATTGGAAAATTTCAATCAAGGTCATCAATGGCAATACAATTGAAAGAACCGTTTCTCTCAATTAAAAAAACAAAAAAAAAATACTGAAGGACATGCAAACTTTTACTTGTAAGGTCTCATCGAGCATAAAGCAAACCACTCACTTTCTTAGATATCTAATGTCCAAGCATCCTAAATCACAAGTCCCAGCTGACAGTTTTTGCAATGTCCATTGGTGATTCATAGATAGTCAACTACATTATCTCCATCTCTCCAGTTCGCAGCATGCTAAGCTTTTATGATCTTCTGCCCCTCTCCTCTATCTTAACAAGATTATGTGTTCTTTGATGCTTCAAATATCATGCATCTACATCAAATCAGCAAATTGTTTGCTGAAATTCACTTGAAGACGGGACTGCCCCTCGCATGCTCTAAATTACAACAAATTCATGAAAGGTAATCACCAAACAACCATGATAATGCACATATCTAACCAACAAATTATCACTATGAATTAGAATTTCATATAGCTGCAGACACAAAGAATCACTGATTCTATAATAACTTAGATAAATCATTATGATTAGATTATTATTATCCAAAGCAGGGCAATAACTGCTTTTACCTATAGGGACTCAAGATTGCTGCAGGGATCTTCAATTTGCGTGTGAGAGGCCTCCAAGGCTTGCTCATCAGCTCTGATGGCTGTCCATCTCCTCCATTCCCATCATCACCCCCACTCTCCTTGGGCCAAATCGCATTTCCATATCCATAGGTTCCCTTCGTCTCGAATAACCATCGGTTGTGATCCCAGTCGCCAGTCTGGCTCCGGGTCAACTTTGTAGACTTCATCAATGACAGCCTTCTCTCCATCCTCGACACCCCAGGGGGTGGTGGTGCCAGTGAGAGCTGCCGTGCAGGCCCGGCATTGTTCATCACCTCCTCCAAGTCAGTAGCTTTATACGGCTCCTTGCATCCCGGGCAGACCGCACCACCAACCTTCACCGCATCTGTGAAGCAATCAGCACAGATCTTGAAGTCACACTCACAAGGGAGAATGTCATTGCCACGCTCATCAGTCATGACCTTGGCATCGCAACCGGGGATTGCACAAGAAGACCCCTTGGCACCAGCCATCTGGGGATGCATCGCCTCCGACTCGATCACCTTATCCATTAAATGAGCACGGGTGACGCTGTTGAATCCACCAGTGAAGAGGGAATTGGACACATACTGCTCCTCAACCTTGGCAGAGATTGTCTGGTCCATCATCACCTCCATCGGCTGGTTGTCGGGGGTCGGCGGGATGGTGACATGGTAATTCAGAAACTCCTTGGAGAATTCACCACTCAGCTCGCTGTCAAGGTCATCCCTCGAATAGCTGATGTAGCGGCCGGACTGTGTCCGCCGTCCGAAAGTGACGCTGGGCGGCGGCGGTGGCTTGTTGCCACCCTGCTGCAACTCTACACCTGATGACGACATCCGAGCAGATCGGCTGCCCCTGAGAGCACCGTTTGAAGCCATATCCATCCGCCTGGTTGTATATATCTCAATGTATCTAAAATTCCACAAATAAAAATCACATCTTGCATTTTATAAAGATCGCAGCATATATGAGCAGATTAATACTAAAAATCCTGAGATACAAAGGAATCTAACTTTCCATAAAGAGAGATTAAAAGATCAATCTTTTAGCCAAAAAAGATAAAACTATAAGAGGAATATCGCTCTCTCGAGCGAAGGATAAGCAATCTATGGATTTCAGAACAGATGAAGTTTCTTAAAGATCAAACAAATGGCTTACAATTCGATTTTTCCTTTTTTTTAGATATGAATGTAAGTTTACAAGAAAGGAACATCGATCACCAACCTTAGGATTTCGGAATCGGGAATCCGAGCTAGCTTCCCATCGAATCGAATCAGAGAATACGACCGGATCCAAACACTAGAGGCTTATAACGACTGGATTTATACCAGATCACGACCGGTTCTCCACTTGAAATGGCGAATAAGAGACAGAAGAATGGATCCACTCCCTCTGACGTCTCTTCTCTCTCTATCCACCTCTTTCCTCTGTCCTGGTTGTGGGAAGCGTTCAAACAACACGAGCTCAAGAAGATGGGATACAACTGGAGAAGAAGATGGGACCAGGTAAGAGTGCCACAAGAGTCCACGCCCTAGAAGCCACCGGCAGCCATTTTTTAATTCTCGAAAGTCAACCGCGGAGGCGACGATTACAGACAAGACCGAGCCCGGTGGCGATCGCCGGCGATCCAAAGTCGAGCGCTTGGGTTATGGTTAGGGTTTTATTGGGACCGAGATCAAAAGTAAAAGATAGAGCCAGCTGGGAGCTTGAAAAGGTTCTTCTTTTCTTTTAATGGAAAGGAAGAGATATTTTTATTTTATTTTCTGTTTCCATTTTTATTTCTATCCGTCTTTATCTTTTGGTTATTACAAGAAAGCCGATGGGGTTGGCGGAGTCGAAGGGACGAAAGGGAGCACGCGGACCGACCGTCTATGTCTGTGTACGAACAGCAAACACACATGGTAGATCACGTGGTCTGACGTGGACATCCGGTAATATCTCGACACGTCAGTGGGGTTTGTTTTGGGAGGGACAGCTGGTGGGGACGCGGAAACGGTGAGCTGGGAGATGGTTGGAGGATGTCGAAGCTTCGCCTCGGGTTCTTTCCGTACGTTGAGCATGGAGAATGCCCCTGATTTTAGATCGAATTACGGAAGTGGTATTCAGTGTTGGTTGGTGGCGTGCGGAGCTGGATCCAACTCTCCGCGTCGCGGGTGCAACACAAGAGGACCCCACCAACCGTGCTGCGTTTTGGGCTATCCGATCAACCTAAAAAAAAAAAAAAGAAATCATATAAGCGTTACCATAATTCTTATAAATTTACATTCTTTTTGCATGAGCCAAACTAGTAGATATAATTTCTTATTTTCTTAATTATTAAATACTGAAAGTTATGAAATTTAGATATCCCTGAACCATTCGTCAAATTATCAAAAAAATAGATAATTTAAATAATTATAAATAATTGATCATTTGTTGTATAAATTAAAATTTTTTAAATTATATGATGTTTTGTATAAGTAATTTAGAGGTGATAAATTATATCTAATACTTTGAGTTATCGGTGTTGGATTTTCATCGTCCAATTCAAAATTTATTATAATTTTAAAAAAAATTACCTCATATGTTAATTGATTCTTATCCTATATATATATTTATATATTTGTATGTATATGTATTTGTGTTCTTTGTTGAATGGGCTGACTTGACTCTCAACTTCTTCCTCACCTGTATCTATTACCGGTCAAACCCTTTTCTTTCTCTCACTCTCTCCCATGGTGCAGCAAGCCTATTACAACATCTAAAAGGGTCAATACACCATAGAGAAAATTCAGTTTTGAAGTTTTTGGAAGGTAGAAGTTGGAAATTATCGATTTATTTTGCTTGGTGATATATTTTCTCCTTGATAGAGAGCAGATAATATGTATTCAGGTAATTCACCAAGCTTGGACGTGTTATATTTGGAAATTTGGTAATGAAAGAGGTTTTGTCTTGGTGAGTTTGAGGTAAGAGCAAATGATAGCATTCCACACCATGTGACAAACTAGATTCTCTTATTTTAATAAAGCAATCAATTAGAAGTTGAAGTATGAATGCATCCATTCTACACCATGCATCAAACTCGCTTCACTTATTATGATAAGGCAATCAACGAGGAGAATTACTGCCGCCCACCAGGGCCTCATTCCTAATTGAAGTAAATTCTTGCTCTGACTCCAGATGAAGATGATGAGATCCTCTTGCTGAACTTTCTAAGTAGCATCTATCAATGAAAAATAGCAACTTAGGATAATCGATGGAGGGGCTGGTATTAGATTCTCAAAGCTATGTCATAATCTTGAATAGATTCAAACAAATTCAAAGGTGTAATGCTATCATATAAATATATTGCCAAGAGATAGCAACTTAAGAGAGGAGATGGTTGAATTGGATTCTTTAAAATTAAAAATAAATATGTCCTTAATTAAACTATAATGTCGGAAAGTAAAGTGAATGGAGAAACATAATCACAAATACAAAGAATTTATAATGGTTCAATGTAAAATTTGATATCTATGCTATTGCCCAAGACCCTTATTTGAAAATTTCAACTGTAATCTTTCTCAAATATAGTTTGATTGTTTTGAATTTGGCTCACAATCAACCCAGTTAATTTACCAAGAGCAATCAATCGTAATCTTTCTCCATCTAAGTTCTCCTAAACTTAGTCCAATATACTTATCCAGTTCTAAGCTTGGACTAGTCTTATCCCCCAAGTTTTAATTTAAGCAGAGAAACTTGAAACAAAGTAATGAATGCAGAAAGATAAGCTTTTAAAGCTCAAAAGTAAAAGCTCAATGAAACCCAATTGAAATCGTTGGTGCAGCTTGTTGAGCACTCTGACTTCCTTCTTCTTTCTTTCTTGTTTGTGTTTGAGAGAGGACTAAATGAATGCTTAAAAAATTTTCAATTGGTGGCACAGATGATTAAATCTTTTATCTTCTCTTTTAAAATATATTGAATATGTAAAAGGTTTGGACTTGAATACTTTTTTAAATGAACTACCTATCAAGTTCTCGTGTTTCCTACTTGAGACTGTAGCTTAAATACTCTCAAAAATAGCTAGAAAAATTAATTTAACTAGTAGATAAGCCAAAATAACCATTGCCAATGTTTGCCATCCGTTGGAGAAGTTATAGAAAACTAATCATTAGGTTGTCAGAGATAAAAGGATCGACTTTTTTTCTCCAAGGGTCGACTCATCTCTATCATAGATCGACTCATGTAGTACTGTATATTTGAATGGCACTTTACCTTTCGATAGTGACCATTCTAGTGCCGACTCCATCCATCTTAGGTTTGACTCTTGAGATGCTGGGATTGACTCATAAACATGCATGCCATTTTTCACTGCTCTCTGTTTTCATCCTAAAACCATTCTGAAATCAACTCTGCTAAATCTGGAGTCAACTTCTATCTTACTAGGTCGACTCGTTGAGCTCTAGAATTGACTCATGAATATGTCATTTTTCACTGCTTTCTATATTCATCCTAAGACCATTCTAGAGTTGACTCGGATGGACTTGCAATTGACTCGTCAACGATCAAAATTGAGTGCTCTCTATCTTCAACCTTGAGATAGTTCATGGGTCGATTTGGATAACCTTGGGGTCAACTCATGGGTTGTGTTAGTATGCTCCAAGCATGCTGAGATTAATGCTTAATACCTAGGGTTAACTCTTGGAACTTTCAAAAATTAATTGTCTTCAGTTTAGGCATTTGGACACTCAGGGATTGGCTCCTAATGTCCAAAAGTTGACCTCACTTTTTGAAATATATTAAATTCTTTGAGGAACTTGAACTTTTAGTAATTTTGAAGAGAGTATCTTCTTGAATTTATGTATAGCCTTCGAGCCACTTAAGAAATCCTACAGCCATTCTCGCAAACCAAGGTTAATACCATTAGTACTTAGGTATTTTGACATCATCAAAATCATTCTTTGGATCAACAAAATAAAATAAATACATTATTTTCTTCAGCTTAAAAATAAAAAAATATGCAGATTCTTAATTTCCCTTTGTTATCTTGTGCTTGCTCAAAATATTATAATTTAATTTAATTAATTTTGATCAATAATAGATGAAATTACTAACAAACTCATGGTACAAGCTTGATCTAACATGAGTGCTACCTAAAAAGATATGGGACATTCCTATAGATTTTAGCGAGCCGGTTATGCTCTTGACAAATTAGCATATAACAATTTTTTGTTAAAATCAAATTTGAAAGGTGTACCTTTGCTCCATACATGGTGGAAATTTCTTGCTTTATCTTGGAGAGGGCATAGTGCATGATAGACCTCAAGATTCATGTTAGTTAATGCATAATTTAAATGATATTCATATTTTTCCTCAACTCTCATAAAATTATGTTTTTTTTTGTGGTTAAAATTGTTTGCTTCATAAATAGTGACGAACGACATCACATCATACTTCATAACATGCATGCAGCTGGGCATGTACACATAGAAAAACAAAAAATCGACCAAAATATATAAGCCATAAATTCTATTATGTTAGGATAATTCAGCCGACTCTCCGATTCCGACTCTCAATCGACCTCATAAGCACAAACTGCCGACTATCAATCGGCTTGCCAACTAACAGTCGGCTATCCTCAGCTATCAATAAACTTCAACTATGACAACTCGACTAATCTCAGATCAATAACCATCGACATATCAGAGTTACTGATCGATGCTCGTTCGGACTTCCACAACTACCGACATACTATCTATATATTTTGATTACTGATATATAGTCAGCTGATAAAAAACTATCAGTGCAGAAAGCGTATAATAGCCAGAACATGATCAGTGATGGATATAATCACCCATCCCACGATCACATAATACCGAAATAAGTGAGACCCATGTGTCTAACTATTACAAATGATTACTAACTACTAATCTATAAAAGGAGATAAATGAACAGCATTTGGTAAGATCTCTTGAGAGCTAAAACTTTGCTTCTTTGAATATTTATCTGCTGTTCATCACTCTCTACTGACTTAAGCATCGGAGGGTTTCCGTCGGATATGATTTCGATCAGTGTGGACTTCATTTTGCAGGTGCTCTTCACCGACAACGAACGCAACAGGGGATTGACTACAATAGATTGGCATACTAGATGGGGGGGACAAATATGAGTGATCATGACAAAGACTAGAGCTCAAAATTCTACAAGATTTGTGAGGTAATTTTTTCGTCGGAAAGATCTCCCTCCTTCTCCATTGGCAGAGCCTAGTACTTCGCATCCTATAATTACTACAGCCGCACAAATTGCTTCTCTAATGCAGTAAATGAAAGTGTTGATGGAGGCAGTCCACAGCCTTCAACAACAACAGACATAGCAACAACAGCAACCATCGGTGAAGGAACCGATGGCTCATTCAGTGCCGTCTAGGCACAGTCATCATCCTCTATGGCATTCACCTTCTTCATCTCCAGAACGACGACCGTCTCGACGCTCTCACTGAGTTAAGCAAACGCGTTCTTGGCATTCCCATCATGTTGCTCATCCTTCACAGCGATCTCTCTCTTTTTTCCATGTACATAGTATCAAGAAGGGGAAGAGACCGCGTATACCTTCTGCTTCTCTATCTTCGAGTTTTTTAGGAGATTCTACCACTGAATTTTTCAGCAACGGCGGCTCAACAATTATGAGCGCAAGTTCAAAGAGATCGACCGCCAACTTACCCAACTTCAAGTGGAAGGTCGAAAGTTCTCCAACGACTACTTCTACACTGTCCAATCCCTCTTTTAGTGTATCTTGGATGAGCCGATCCTATCTCGATTCAAGATGCTGCAGATGGAGCTATATGACGGCTCCACTGACCTAATTGATCATTTGGAGAGCTATAAGGCTCTCATGACAATCCAGAGAGCAACCAACGTCCTCTTATGTATTGACTTCCCAGCAACTATTCGAAAAACTGCTCGAGCCTGGTATTCTGAGCTTCAGCTGAAAAGTATAAATTCCTTCGAGCAGCTCGAACATTCTTTTGTGGCACATTTCAGTACTAGTTGAAAGGTACCACAGACATCAAATAGTCTCTTCTCCATCAAGCAAGGCGAGATAGAGACACAGAGATTTTATGGCTCGCTTCAATATAACCACACTTGAGATCAGAGACCTCAATGAAGATATGGCCATCTCGACCATGAAGAGAGATCTGAGGAGATCCAGATTCACCTACTCTCTAGATAAGACTCTCCTTCGGATCTATGCTGAACTCTTGGAGCGTGCATACAAGTATATTCGTGCGGATAAAGGTGCTTCTAATAGGCACCAGACAAAAAGAAAAGGTCAAAAAAAAAAAAAAAAAAGTAGAGTTCCAACTGAATCAAGTCGGTCAACGATTAATAAGCGAGCTTCACCCCATCGATGGAGTCTAAGACCGAACCACTATGGCAACAGATATAACTCCTACACTCCTCTTTCCACTCTCTGTGCGTAGATCTTAATGGAGATCGAGGGAGAGAAGTATCTTCTCTTATCTCGCCTAGTGAATCTACTAAGAGCAAACGTCAATATTTTTGTTTAGTCGGCAACTGACATGCCAAAAATTTTTTCGAAAGAAATAACCCACAGACTGAACATTGATCATAAAATTAGGCCGGTGAGGCAGAAGAAAAAATCTTTTGCTCCCAAAAGGTAGAAGGTCATCAATGAAGAAGTTGACAAGCTCCTTGCAGTTGGCTTCATTAGAGAAGCTAATTATCCCGATTGGCTCATCAATATAGTGATGGTGAGAAAAGTCAATGAAAAATAGAGAATTTGTATCGACTATATAAATTTAAATGAAGCTTGTCCAAAGGACAGTTTCTCCTTGCCAAAGATTGACTAACTAGTTGATGTAACTTTGGGACATTGACTTTTGAGCTTTATGGATGCTTTTGCAGGCTACAATCAGATTCGGATGGCATCTAAAAATGAGGAGCACACTGTCTTCATAACCGATAAAGATATTTACTGTTACAAAGTAATACCATTCGATTTAAAGAATGTCGGAGCTACTTATCAATGGCTAGTCAACAAACTGTTCAAAGCATAAATTGGATGAAACATGAAAGTCTACGTTGATGATATACTGGTGAAATATCCTCAAACTTCTGATCATGTTCGAAACTTGAAAAAAATCTTCGACACACTTTGATGACATCAGATAAAATTGAATCCGACTAAGTGTGCATTCGGAGTAACTTTCAAAAAAATTTTCAGATTTTTTGAATCGCAATGAGGAATTAAAGCAATCCCGAGAAAATAAAAGCTATCATCAACATGAAACATTCAAGCTCCAAGAAAGAGATACAACAACTTAATGGAAGGATCGCCACACGTAGTCGATTCATCTCAAGATCAACAGAAAGATATTTACCCTTCTTCAAAACCTTAAGACAAGTAAAAGACTTTTCATGGTCAGATGAATGCTGACAATCCTTTGAGGATCTAAAAAAAATTGACATCTCCACCATTACTTATAAAATTGAAGGTAGAAGAAACTTTGTATCTCTATCTGATGACTTCGACAAAAGCAGTTAGTTCAGTACTCATCCAAGAGGATGAAAATCGAATTCAATAGCCAATTTATTACACCAATAAAGTGCTTCATAATGTTGAAATATGATATTTAAGAGCAGAGAAAATGATCTACGCTCTGATCATATCATCACAATGACTTCATTCGTGCTTTCAAGTATATCCAATAGTTATCTTGACAAATCAAACGTTGAAGGTAATTCTGTATCGACCTACTACTTCAGGTCGAATAGCGAAATGAGTAATAAAACTCAGAAAGTTTGATATTGAATATCATCTGTGATCGTCAATGAAAACATAAGTTTTAGCCAATCTTGTCGTCAAGTGCACCATATCTGACAATAATCCTAAGGATGGACTCAACGATAAATCAAAATAAGTTGAAACTCCTGAGGCTGACTTAACATCGATGTGGATGTTATATATTGATGGAGCATCCAACGTATAAGGCAGTAGAGTTGGCCTCATCCTCACCAAATCCAAAGAGATTGTAACCGAATATGTCCTTCGATTTAATTTTAAAGTCTCAAATCATCAAACCAAGTATGAAGCTCTTCTAGCTAGCTTGCAGATTGTCAAAGAACTTGATATTGACAACTTGAAGATCTTCACTGACTCACAGTTGATTATCAGATCAGTTAAGGGCAAGTTTGAAGCTCGAGACCTCATTATAATGAAGTACTTTCAGAAAGTGAAAGATCTTGCATCGACTTTAAAATATTTCGAGATCTCTCACATTTCAAGAACAGAGAATGCTCAAGCTGACATACTTTCTCGACTCACAACCACCTTATTCAGCTCACTATATCGGACGTTCATCGAATGTTTCGAACAATCAAGCATTGACAAAGTCGAAGAAGTACTGCAGATCAATGACGAGCCAAGCTGGATGGATCCGATCATCCTGTATTTGACTAATGAAACTCTACCTGCAAATCTTTCAGAAGCCAAACGACTATGGTGGATGGCCTCATAATATATTTTGATGAATGGACAACTTTATAAAAGGTTATTCTCTCTTTCCTTACTGAAGTGCTTAAGACCAACGAATACCGACTATGCACTCTGAGAAGTTCATGAAGAAATTTATGAAAATCACTTGGGAGGCAAATTATTAGCTTATAAAGTCTTGCAACAAGGATATTATTGGTCCATCATGAAGAAAGATGTAACTGAACTCATTTGAAGATGTGAATCATATCAAAAGTATGCTAGCATTCAGCATCAACCGATCAGCCAGCTGATATCAATTGTTGCACCATGGCTCTTTGCACAATGAAGAATCGACATACTCATTCATTTTCTCCTGACATCCAGTTAGAAAAAATTTATAGTGGTTGCCATTGATTACTTCACCAAATGGGTGGAAGCTGAACTCTTGGCACAAATCACTGAAAGTAAGATGAAAAACTTTATTCAGAAATTAATTATTTGCAAGCTCGATCTACCACATACCATCATCACTGATAATGATCGATAATTTGACAATCAAAATTTTAAAGAGTTTGGTGTAAAATTTTATATTACGCATAACCTCATATCAGTCGGCCATCCACAATCCAATGGTGAAGGAAAGTAACAAACCGAACAATCCTACATGATCCCAAGACCAGACTGAATGAAGCTAAAGGCCTTTAGGTAAAAAAATTATATCCGCTCTTATGGGCATATCGGACAACTCTTCGTATACCGATAAGAGAATCGCCATTTAACCTGATCTGTGGAATGAAAGCGATGATTCCACTTGAGATTGGATTACCATCAGTAAGAGTGGAACAATATAATGAACCGAGCAATTCAAAATATCAGAGAATCAACTTAGACTTACTTTTGAAAGTCCGACAGCAAGTTCAAGATCGGATGGCAGCATATCGACAAAGAGTGGCCCGGTATTACAATACAAAAGTCAAGCCAAAGGTCTTTCGTCCAAGAGATCTGGTCCAAAGAAAAGCAGAAGTTTCAAAACCTTCGGACCAAAAAAAATTATCTCCAAACTGGGAAGGACCCTACAGAGTAATTGAGACACTCGGACTGGGTGCATATCGGTTAGAAACTCTCAATAGAACGACTATTCTCCAGACTTGGAATGTCAATGATTTGAAGATGTACCATCAATAAAGTTGTTCACATGTATACTATTTGGAATGAAATTTTGGGGTTCTAAATCTTGAAATATTCACTCAACTATAAGTAATCTATAAAATGGCATCAGACCAACAAGTAATCAGTTAACTTGTACCGACTGTATCTCGATTTTCATTGTAAAAACTGACTTGAGTCGAACAATGACATCGAATCGATAAATAATCGATCAACTTGTACCAACTATATCTCGATTTTTTATTATAAAAATCGATTTAAGTAGAATGACTACTCATACCGACTTAGCTTTAGCTAAGTAAAATATTATGCCAACTCAACCCCGATCGAGTAGAAAATATACCGACTTGACTACGGTCAGTCGAAGAATATTTAGCTTATCACCGTCTATCAAATACCTAAAGTATACAAGTTAAGTCGGCTGACACCTGGCAACTAGTGAACAAAGTCTACTACTATTATTAGTAGACATTCAATTCTCCGATGGATGATCGATAATCCAATTATTATTCAACGACATTGACAGTACAAGTTTGAAAAGAGATTCCATACTTTAAAAAAAAAAATTCATTCATTGAAGAAAAGATTATAAAATTAGACCCAAAATTTGATTATAAAATTGAACTTAGTCCGATTACAAAAAGAAAAAAAAATATTACATTGGTCACCAGTCAGCTTCTTCTTCACCTTGCTTCAGTACAACTTCGGTGGTTGGAGCAGGTCTTGGTGCAGCTGGTGCATCTCCTTCAGTCGGTGCGATGGTCTCTTCAACAACCTCTTCTCCTAAACTAAGAGGGATGATGCTGCTCAGGTCCAAGTTCGGATACAATTTTTCAATTGCATCTCTACCATCTTTGTATCCGACACAGTAGGAGGCGAATCCACCCTCGAGAATTTCATCTTTGAATTCTTGTGATTCTTTGAAGTTCTCGATGGCCAGACTCAGAGCACCCTTCATCGATTCAGCTTCTTCTTTGGCGGAGACCGACTCTGCATCGATCAGCGCCAACCTCTCCATGGTAGCCCGATATCTTCCACACTCTACCTCAAGCTCTTCTATGCATCCGTCTCTTTCTCTTCGGAGCCAGTTGATGGAATGCTTCTTGCTTTTGATCCGAGATTCAAGAGACGCGATGCTCTGATGAGCCGACCCAAGTTCGACTTTGGAGGACTATAGTTCGGCCATCATGTGGGAGATCTCTTCCTGAAGCATCTTCTCCCATTCAGTTGCCACCTGAAGTTGTTCTACGGCAGCAGCTTTTTCGGTATTGGCGACCGCCACTTTGTCCATCCACACCCGACAAAGATTGGTGAATTTTTTATATCCGCTCTCTAGAGCATACATATCGTATGCCAGCTGAAAGGAAGCACAAGTCAAGTCAAATCAAAAAAAAAAAAAAGAAGAAATGAGTCGGATAAAAGAAGAAAACTTACCCCAAGCATCATCGGATAAAAAGAAAAGAACATTTCAGACACTGTTCGATCTTTTCGACTCTCCCTGTCTGTCGGAAGAAGAGCTGCCTCAATGAGTCGTTTGGCCAATAACGGATTGGCCAAGGCCGACTCATCAATAAAAATTCGAATGTCAAAAAGAGTGGGGAGACCCGTCGATGACCCATTGTCAGTAGAAGTAGCCGGCGCCTTCCCACGCTCCACATTCAATGGTCGTTCACTTGAAACCACCACAAAATCGATGCTCGACTGCGCCCGAGACCACGCTATTTGCGGAATAGCTTGCGCAACAGCAGATAGTTCTAGCTTGGCCACAGATTCGGCCCGAACCCCTGCAAATGGTGCCGCTGATGGTTTTGGTACGGTGTCTTCACCTCTTGCTGTCTCAACTCCGACCGACGGCACTTCAATTGGAGGAAGCATTGTCGAGACCGACAATGCTATAACTGGCTCGGTGCTGAGAGCTAACACCGATGGAAAGTTGGATTCCCTCACCGACACTGACTTAGAGTCACCTCGATTTCTCTTCGGCAGTCGGAATGGTCCAGCATCGATCACTGCTCTCTTCTTAGCAGCATGTAGTCGGATGTCGGCAGCTGAGATGCGTGCTATCGACCGCATGGCTACAATTAAAAGACAAAGTTCAGAAGCAAATAAGAAAAAAAGGAGTGACCGATTATGCTATACCTAAAGAGGTTACCAAACTAAGTCTGGCACCATATAGAGCCTACTCTGTCAGAAGCTCTCGTTGCATCGAAACTTCCATATCTTTCAGTTGGAGAAAATCTTTTCGATCGATGATGTCAACCCGACTATGCTCATTGGGATCGGTTCTCGAATTGCCCCAACATAAAGGAAAACCCCAAGGAGATGAAGAAGAAACAAAGAAAAATTAATTCTTCTATCCATGAATGGACGATGGAAGATCGAAAATAAAAGAAAGACCCTTCCTTGGATTAAAAAACCATCAATTCTTAGTTTTTGGGTGAGGACGGAGAACTAAGAAAGTTCAAAAAAGAGAAGGATGGGGGTTGGTCGAAATAAAACGACACAACAGAGCAAAACTGATAATCAGCCAAATGGAGTTCGAAGCCAACTGAGCAGGTGAAAGTCGATAATAGTTAAGAAGATTTGGATGAACTTCGGAATCAAAAATCGAAGACCAGTCTGAAGGTCCTCGATATAAAAGACAATCTGACCCAAAAGAGGGGAGTTCACCCAACCATCCGAACCAGGGACAAAGAGCTAATATTGCTCTAGGATACAGTACTGTTTTCGGACCCGATCGACATTAAGTCTAGACAAGGAGGAGACTTTTGCCTCTGGATTCGAAGGAGAATCGTCGGTCGGATTCTCCGACCGACTATCTCAAGAAGTTGAGACTTTCACCTTCTTATCCCTACTTGCCATTAAAAATGAAAAAATCTAGAAGAGAGAAACAAGAACTTGACCTGAAGAACTAGAAAATGATGTAAACGAGGAAAGCTCTTAGCACCTGGGACAGAACCTTCTGTTGCAGAGAAAAATGATGAATGCAAAAGCAGAAAGTTTAAATGAAAGTGACTTTATATATATAGGATCCCTCAACGGTCTGAATGAAGTTATTCAAATTAGGACTTCCCCAGATTTCGACATGCGGCTACATCAAAATCGACCATTGATCGGATGGTTCGACTCATCTACTTCTAGATTATGCCACATCATCACTATCCGTGTGAATGGTACAGAGCCAATGATATCTGGACGCATGATCGAAATGGATTAGTCAGAATCAAATCGTTCGAATTCGTCGGACATTGAATTATCTTCTCGAAGCGACACCCCAATAATGATCTCACAACTATCGAAATGACAAAGCGGTTGGAGACCCTTCATATTTTGAAAAATCATTAATATCTGCAGTGGAATCGGGGCTCGAGACAACACGTGGCAACTTCCTTCGTCCAACATGCCAGATCACATGACAATCCACATGTCAGACTACCTTGAACTTGAGAGTGGGGGGGGCAACTATTGGGACAATTCAGCCAACTCTCTGATTCGGACTCTCAATCGACCTCATAAGCATAAACTGCTGACTATCAATCGGCTTGCTGACCGACAGTCGGCTATCCTCAGCCATCAACAAACTCCAACAATGACAACTCGACTGATCTCAAACCGATGACCATCGACATATCAGAGTTACCGACCGATACTCGTTCAGACTTTCACAACTACCGACATACTTTGATTACCGACATATAGTCGGCTTATCAGAAACTGCCAGCGCAGAAAGTGCATAATGGTCAAAACATGATCAATGGCGGGTATAACTATCCATCCCACGATCACATAATGCCAAAACAAGCGAGAACCACGTGTCTAACTATTACAGACGGTTACTAACTATTCGTCTATAAAAAGAGATAAATGAACAATATTTGGTAAAGTCTCTTGAGAGCTGAAACTCTGCATCTTTGAATATTTATCTGTTGTTCACTACTCTCCACTGACTTAAGCATTATAGGGTCCCTGCCAGACATGATTTCGATCAGTGTGGATTTTATTTTGCAGGTGCTCTTCACCGATAACGAATGCAATAGGAAATTGGCCGCAACATGTCTCATATTTCTCTTTATTTGTACCATGGCTTTAAAGCACACATGAATGTAAGATTTTTTTATCTGGACAAAGATCTAATTTGTATCTATAAGAACCATTGAAAATATGGCATCTACGTACAACCCAAGAATGTATGATAGGTGGCACCTCCATTTATGTCCTTGATCCCTTGGTCATTGTTACCATATATGATGACCTAAATCCATTCCATATTGATCTATTTTTTGGTAAATATCCATTATATATTGATTGCTTCCTGATACAACATATGTGTAGCAATTTTCAATTTCTATTATCTCAAATAAATTGAGTTCCTCTACAAAAAAAGAAAATTAGTTATTACTTGGAGTTTCGTTTGTCCTATTTGGTGGTTATCTTGATGTTGCTTGTGCTTTATAAAAAGCAAGGAGAATCAAGAAGTTAGATTCTTGTAACTTCTTCTGAAAATATCTTTTGACACTTTTTCTTATACAAAAATATTTTAGATAATATTATTAAATATTTTTTAAAATATTTTTATTTTAGACGTTGCAAAAATAATTTTTAAAAAAATTTGGAAGTAATTAGATTTTCTATCCATTGTTTAACGCATTATGCCCTTTCTAAATGTCAATTTCCTACAAAGTATGGTAAGCGGCCGAGGAGTGCAAACTTAGTTTCACTTTGCGACGGCGTCGATTGGTTTGAACATCGAGTTTTGCTAACGAATGTCTCATAGTATTATTAAGTACTTGATCATTTAAAATAACATATCAAAATTTGATTTCACGGCTATCCAATTTTTTACAAATAATATTATTTTCTAATGTACATTCTTTATTATTCAGATTCTGGTTTGACAAGTTCGAATTCAGCAATTTAACATATGGCTACAAATAAGGGACTGCGTACAATACACAACCAAATTGGTAATTGAGATCAAGAGATTATAGAAAAGTCTGCGAAATAATTTTTGAAAACCAATTAACAGCTGAAATAACAAACATTACCTTAGCTAATTAATCAGTGAGAATAGCTTACATTATTACTGATTAATCAAAGCAATCATCTTGATGTGTCCTGCAAGCATATACTTCGGCATTTCCATTTAAATATTGACTTGAGATCAGAGGAATTCTCAAGTCCTTTTCAAAATTGTGTCTTTCATTCATGTTAACATAAATCGAGATCTTTTTATTTTTTTTACCAACAAAGTATTTTCAATACCTTTCTTCTTCTTTTTTTTTTTCCCTCTATTTTTTTTCCCTCTTTTTGGTGAATGATGTCTTGGCTAACTATTAAACCCCCGTACAAACTGCACAGATTGCACTGGAATTGTGTGCGCTTGTGAGTGGGTGAGTGAGAGAGAGAATTATCTTTTCCTTTTTTCTTTTTTTTTTTTTCAAAGTATTTGCTATTTATCAAGCCTGGACAATGGCCTCCCAGGTATCCAATCTACCTACTAGGTGGGTGGGAGGGTATTCTCGTTATTTGTGGGGATGACAAGGGCATTCATGGCAATCAAATTGAAGGCTGAGGCCGGAGGCACCGGTTGGGTCGCGTCGGATGCCACGTTGACGAACAGCGAAAGTTGGTTTGGTCGTCCTCCCCACCCACTGCAGCTAATAAAATATGAAATGGAGCACGTGTGAGGACCTGCCAGACCCCACCCACACACGTGCGGGACCTACTGCAGGTACACGGGCACGGTCGCGGCGTGAATGCAGGAGGAAGGAGAGCACGTCCGGATGAACCCGCTTGTTCTTTCAACCTTCCTTTCTATTCTTTTTCTTTTCTGTTTTTTTTTTTTTCTCCTTCTTATCCTTCTCAGGGGTGCGCTGGCCGACCCACCTGCCTCCAAACAGCATCGTTCGAAAAAAAAAAAAATCAAGAATATTGCGTAGAAACCAAAACTCTTAGCCTACCCAGCTCATTACTTCTAAAAGCTCGGTTATTCAATGGACTTAATCTACCATGTCATTCATAGGCTAAGCCAATAAAATTGGGCAACCATCCGTTCCGGCCGCTATTATCTAAAGAATCATTTGGTTCATAAAAAAAAAAAAAAATTAAAATAAAATTTTAATATATTTGATTGATCATAAAAAAATAACTTATTACAAAATAACTTATATTTGATCGAGTATCAATTTTTTTAAAAAAATTATATAAAATATCTAGTATATTCTTAATAGATGCAAAGCCATACATTTTTACTTCTAAAATTTATATAAATATTAATATTATATTCATATTAATATGAATATAATATTAGATCATGATAATTTATTATGTTAATATAATACTAATATATATTAATATAAATATAATATTAAATATAATATTATATTAATATAAATATCAATATATTAATATAAATATTATATTAATGTTAATAAAATATTATATTAGTATAAATATAAAAATATAATAAATATTATTAATATTAATAGTAATATTATATTTATATAAATATTAAAATAATATTAATATAATATTATATCACTATTCAGTATTTCATCTTAATTATACATTGATAATTTTGCAAAATCTTAGTCGTTAATTTCAAAAAGATATTTTGGAAAAAAAAATATCATTACTTTCTATTTCATCGAAAATGCCAAAATACACCTCCTCTATGAATTTTTATTTCTCATAAAATATGGAAAGTAACTTCCTAAAGGAAAAGCTTTTTCTATTCTCTCTTCTTAAAACTCCAATCAAATAAGAGGTATCTTCAGTTTTTTGGTACTGCCTCTTCTCCCTTCCACTTTTCATAACCAAACGGATCTTTATAGATTAACCATGATTAGAAAAATTTTAAAAAAATTATTGAAACTTTTTTTTTGCTTCCTAAGCTCTACGACTTACATTGATGAAGACCTCGAAGAGGATACTGATGAGCTCAAGAGTGGTGAGATAGTCGATGATGGTGGAGCAACATCCCATGAGCTTTCTGTCGACATCGTTCTTCCATAAAACTTCACATAAAAAATTTTTTCTGCACCACGAGCGCTGCAGAATGTACGTTCGGCTTGCAGTAATTGACTCATGCACAGGTCAGAAATAATGTATAAAAAAAAAAAAAATTTCTTCCAATTCTATCTGTGAGCCAATCACCACGTGATTCTGCATCATCCACGGTGCACAAAGTATTTCACAACTCCACATACCCCATCACTGTCATCCCATGAGCTCTGTCTCGATGTTGCTCCCTAAGGAGTGAATGCCACCCTCCCTAGCCACTACAATCCACAAGATATCCTGTTTGAAACCCTCCTCCCCCCAAACCAAGCAGCCGATATGGACTCACCCTATATCACTTCTCTTACTCGAATGAACCCCATCTAGCACTAGATATTAGAGCCATTGGCTTGAGAGGACAAACTCTACCTTCTACGTGGTCCACAATGTCCTCTTGCATCCATTGGTGAATGGCAACAAGGCCACTAAGCTCAAGCTCGCCCCATAATTTTCTCTAGTGCTCGCCACATGATTTTTGTTCCTAAAGTCCCATCTCTTTGCATTCAAAAAAAAAAAAAAAGAATCCATTGGAAATCTTTTATTTCTTCCATTCGAATCAGGCTGAGGATTGGGTTGACATGAATTATGCTTAAAAATGCTTTCTACTCTATGAATCCAATAAAATATTTAGCCCTGACAATGGTAATTTCTTTATTGAAGATAATTTTTTATTTTCATACCTTGATTTCATTGATCTCTAATAGGAATATTTGTAGATTACAATACTAGCAATTACAGTAATTACAAGAAAAAGGAACATCTTGATTACATACTCAGTAAGGCCAAAGAACCAAAAGTAGAATTGCTAAATAAAGAGAAACAAAAAATAAGTGTGCAGGCTAAATATGAATATATGTTGACTTACTAAACATAGAGAGAAAATAAATAAGAGTATATGCCAAAAGTAGAGTGATGAGGTGGAATGAATATGTGCTGACACACCCCCTCAAGATGAAGAGTCAGGACCACGAATCTTCAACTTGTCTCTTAGGAACCTAAAACGTAAGGTATCCAAGGGCTTGGTGAGAATATCGGCAAGCTGATCTTGAGTGAAAATGAATTGAACAGATAGTTGATGTCGTGCAACACGCTCACGAATGAAATGAAAATCAATTTCGACATGCTTCGTGCGAGCATGAAAGACAGGATTGGTCGAGAGATAAGCGGCCCCAATATTGTCACACCATAGAAACAGCCCCTTGTTGCTCGTGGGTGTGGGGAGCTGCGATACGATGGGTAATACCAATTTTACTAAAGAATTGAGGAAGAGAGCGAAACTCCCCTCCCCAGTCAGTTTGGATTGATTTAATAGTACGAGAGAAATGTCGTTCAACCAAAGCTTGAAATTGTAAGAAAATAGAGAACACATCAGATTTGCACATTAATGGATAGAACCAAATATATTTACTGTGGTCATCAACAAAAATTATATAGTAGTGGTGTCCTAACAAAGATGGAGTAGGAGAAGGACCCCAAACATCACTATAAATGAGGTCTAATGAAAATTGACTACGACGATGGGACGGAGATAAGTGCAACTTACTGGACTTGCCTAACTGACACGAGAGACAAAGAGGAAGAAGATATGTAGACTTGCATGGGAGATTATTGGTCTTCACCATGGAGTGAAGCAAGCGATAATGAGGATGGCCCAAACGGTTGTGCCAGCCATCAAGAGTGGTGCTCTTGGCCATGTGAACAGATGCGGACAAAGAAGAAGGACTGAAACGGAGAGTGTATAATCCTCCTTCACTCAGACCGGATAATACTGTGGTCTTGGTGGTTCGATCCTTCACAAGAAAATGATATGGATGAAATTCAAAAAAGACATTATTATCTTTTGCAAACTGTTGCACGAAAAGTAAATTTTTAGAAATAGAGGGAACGTGTAAAATGTTAGATAATTGAAAAGAAAGAGAAGAGTGAGGAGGGGAAAAAGAACCATAACCAATATGTGATATATGTAATCCTTTACCATTGCCTACATGCATCTGATCAGGATCAATATACTCAACATAGGAGGACAGAATGAATGTCAGGAGTAACATGGTAAGATACTCCTGTATCAGGATACCAGATGAGGGCGGTGGATGGGTGAGGGGTAGGGAGAAGTGGTGGATTAGGGTGATGGTGAGATGGATTTGGATTTGGGTATGGTGAATATAAAAAATTTGCATTGGATTGTAGTGAATATGGATAAGACTGCTGAGGACGATAGAAGCAGGTGGCTTTAGAGTGGTTGTTACGATTGCAAAAGGCGCACCATTGAGAATCACGACCATCAGGTGAACCAAAACGACCACGACCTCGACCAAACCTGCCACGCCCCCCACGACCTCGATTAAAGCCATAGCCAATAGAGGGCCTAGGGTCAGTAGAAGAATGGGGGGACCATTGAGCGGTATTGATGATAGGATCGGTAGAAGGAGTAGTATCAGCAATGGTTAATTTTTTGAATGCCCGCATACTTTCATGGCTAAGTATAGCCCATGAAGTTTAGAATATGTCGGAGGAGTATGTCGATTAAGAAAATCAGGGACCGCATCTTGTAGATCATCACATAGAACACGCAGCACATGTAGATTAAATTCAGTAGGCTTGAGGGCATTACCAGATGCAGCAAGTTCATCAGCCACAGCTTTTGCACGTCGGAGCAGAGAGGTGACGGTCTCATCTGATTTTTGACGAAGATTCTGCAACTCCAGATGCAGAGACATGAGTCGGGTAGGAGATGCTGAACCAAAAGCTTCATGAAGAGTGCTCCAACACTCAAAACTGGTCTCTTTGTCAAGAAGAAGGAGAACTAAATCTTCAGATAATAAAGCAATGAGAAGGCTTACGAGTTGGGCATCTTGTTGTTGCCAGGCAGCAGCAGCAATAGGATCGGTGGGCTATGAGTGAGAACCATCGAGAAACCCAAATAAGCCTTGACCTTTTAAGAAGGGAGTAATTTGTTTTCTCCAAATCAAAAAATTAGAGATATTCAATTTGATGGATAGAAAATGCTGTGCAGATGGAAAGGTGAGAGGGGTCATTGTGATTGGTGGAGGAGAAGAAGAGAGATTGGAGGAGGTGGAGATAGATAAACTGGTGGCCATGAGAAAGCACTGAAGGAGGAGGAAGAAGGGATGCTCGTTGGAGCTTCAGGGCTCTGATACCATGACAATGGTAATTTCTTTATTGAGGATAATTTTTGATTTTCACACCTTGATTTCATTGATCTCCAATAGGGGTATTTGTAGATTACAATGCCAGCAATTACAGTAACTACAAGAAGAAGGAACATTTTGATTACATACTCAGTAAGGCCAAAGAACCAAAAGTAGAATTGCTAAATAAAGAGAAATCAAAAATAGGTGTGCAGGCTAAATATAAATATATGTTGATTTACTAAACATAGAGAGAAAACAAATAAGAGTATATGCCAAAAGTAGAGTGATGAGGTGGAATAAATATGTACTGACAAGCCCAAATCCTTTTAGATTATTCAAGCAGATCCCTAATTTGTACAATGTACTCTTAGAAGTTATTTTTAACAAAACTTATTTGACTCTCTGCTATTCGAATTATAGGTATAACTAGATCTCTCCATGTAATATATATATATATATATATATATATATATATATATATTGTATTATTGTGGTATAGATGGGAGGACATCATTAGTCCCATATTAATTATGAATCAAGAAAAACTTTAATTTATATAGGATGAGATCTTTTCTCTCTCGTGAAGTATTTTTTGAAAGATAAAATCATGAGATCCCGTACGATAATATTAGAGGCTGAAATGGATAATATCTCATGTATGTAAGAGCAAAGATCGATTCATCTGAATCATGAATCTTTAGCTGTGATATATATATATATATATATATATATATATATATAGACACACACACATGAATTGTCACCGCGTAACTACATGTCCAGCTTGTCAAATGCAATGTACCTTGTAAGAAACGTGTGACACATTTTAGAAAGGAAGCTTTACAAAACATGACTATGATCAATAGTATATACTATACTGATATGATGTGTAAAGTTGGTAACCAATAGTAGGAGAATATTATTTTATGATGTCATGATTGCATACCAGAGGACTCAAGGATCACATGTCTTCGATGAAATATTGATATATTTTTGCATTTGCTAATGCAAAAAATTTCAAATGCATATATATTTAGCATTTAAATATTTTTAAGATATGCAATAATTAAGTGCAAGGCATGGTTTAAGACCATAGTTAGTCAAGGACGAAATTTGGTAGGGAAAAAATCCAATCCGATTGGTTAGACACTGTTGGGGGATACCCACCGGCCGACCATCGGAGGGACCGACCGGCTGGCGGCCCGACCGACCGACCGACTATCGGAGGGCCCGACCGGCTGGCGGCCCGACCGACCAACCGACTATCGGAGGGCCCGACCGGCTGGCGGCCCGACCGACCGACCGACTATCGGAGGGACCGACGGACGGCTCTGACTGGCCGATCGTAAGTCGGGCGACAGGCCGACGGACGCCATCAGCGGCTAACTGCGGCCATTCCACAGTCCATTCCCGACCGACTAAACCCAGAGGTCCGGTAGCCGACCCACATGAAGCTCGCCGATCGACGGAGGAGTCCGACGCCACTCAGCTGGCCACCGACCCTGGGTCGGCCGACTCCACCAACCGCCGTACGGCCGCCAGACGTTGTCAGCTCTGACACGGACATGCGGCACAGTTACCTAGGGGCATTGTCCCGCCGAGAGCCGGGTCAACCCTGGTGATTAGACGGCTACACGGCGACATGACATTTTCACGGCGGCTCTGACAGCCTACAGTGAGTTGACAGTTCCTCACTTGTCCGCGCCATTAATGATGGCGCCATACCGTGCTCCACTATATATACCGGGGAAGGCAACAGTGCAAGGGATCGATCCGCCCGTCTCTTCCACATACGCAGGCTCGCTCCTCTCTCTCCCTCTCCCTCTCCTTCTCAGAGCTCTCTGTCTGCATTTCACTGTTGCCCAGTCACCTCTCTGACTTGACCGTCGGAGGGTCCCCGCTGGAGCCGCCTCCGGTCAGTGCGGACTTCTTTTTGCAGGTGCACGCTTCCCGGCGATCGGGCGACGAGGCGATTGGCCGCAACAGATTGGCGCACCAGGTAGGGGACAGCATGACAAAGACAAGAGCTCAACGATCGAGAATCACTGGGTCGGCAAGGCGTTCTTCCCGTCGGGAAGAGGCCTCTCCACCACCACCGGCGGCGGAGCCTAGCTCTCCGCGCCCTGCAGTGACTACGGAGGTGCAGATTGCGGCCATTGTACGGCAGATGACCGTACTGACCGACGCAGTCAAAAGCCTCCAGCAACAACCGGCGGCCCGACCTATGCCTTCCAGGAGCAGCCGCCGACGGTCGCGCCGACCCCTACCGCCTCCAGGCGAGCGCTCCCGACAGCGCTCCCACGGAGAGGAGGAGGGTCGACCTCGGCGCGACGACCGACGGTCCCAGCGGCCCTCTCCTTCCCCGTTGGAACGGGCGAGGAAGGAAAAGCGGCCGCGCACACCGTCGGCCTCTCCTTCAGAGTCTTCCGGAGGCTCCACTCCAGGGGTCTCCCAGCATCGACGAGCGGACGACTACGAGCGACGGTTCGAGGAGATCGACCGCCGACTCGCCCAACTGCAGATGGACGGCCAGAAGTCTTCAAACGACGTTGACTTCCAGACCGCCCAGCCTCTCTCTCGACTGATCCTCGATGAGCCGATCCCCAGTCGGTTTAAAATGCCGAACGTGGAGCCATACGACGGCTCCACCGACCCAGTCGACCACCTCGAGAGCTATAAAGCTCTCATGACAATTCAAGGGGCAACCGACGCTCTTTTTTGCATCGGCTTCCCCGCCACACTTCGCAAGGCTGCCAGGGCTTGGTACTCCGGTCTTCGATCGGGCAGTATCCATTCCTTCGCGCAGCTCGAGCACTCGTTCGTGGCCCATTTCAGCACCAGCCGAAAGCCGCCGCGAACGTCGGATAGCCTTTTCTCCCTCAAGCAGGGGGAAAACGAGATGCTCCGACACTTCGTGGCGCGATTCAACGCGGCCACGCTTGAGGTCCGGGATCTCAACGAAGACATGGCGGTTTCAGCCATGAAGAGGGGCCTGAGGTCGTCCCGATTTACTTATTCTCTGGACAAGACCCTCCCCCGAACATACGCCGAGCTACTGGAGCGCGCATACAAGTATATGCGCGCGGACGAAGGAGCGTCCGACCGACGCCTGGTCGAGCCCAGGGGTCCGAAGGAGAAGCGAAGAAAAGGTCGGGAGCCCGCCGAACCAAGCAGGCCCCCGGCCGATAGTCGGCTTTCTCCACCCCGACAGATCCAAAAATCACCCCGCCGACAGATTCCGAGGTCGGTGCTTCCCAGGTATGACTCCTACACTCCTCTCTCCGCTCCCCGTGCGCAGATCTTGATGGAGATCGAAGGGGAGGAATACCTGCGACGGCCTCCGCCTCTGAAGGCAAAGGGCCTCGACCATCGGAAGTACTGCCGGTTCCATCGGAGCCACGGCCACGACACCGAGCGATGCATCCAGTTGAAGGATGAGATCGAAAATCTCATCCGCCGAGGGTATCTCGGCAAGTTTCGAAAGGGTCAGCCGACCCGACCGACCGCCGATCGACGTCCCCAGCCGACTGAAGAGGCACCGACTAACCAGCCGACGGCTGGAGTCATCAACATGATTTCCAAGCGACTGGGATCGGGGACGTCTACAGGGGGGGAGCCGACGAAAAAGCCACGACCGAACGACGTAATCACCTTCGCGGAAGACGACGTTCGGGGCATCCAGACTCCCCACGACGACGCTGTTGTTGTGTCGGCGACAATAGCCAATTACGATGTAAAACGAATTTTTGTTGATAATGGAAGTTCGACAAATGTTTTGTTTTACTCGACCTTCTCCCGAATGCGACTACCGACGGATCGACTTAATAGGGTCTCCACGCCCCTGATTGGCTTTGCCGGAGACACCGTCACGACAGAAGGAGAAATCACCCTGCCCGTGACAGTCGGTACCGAACCACGGCAAAGCACAGTCTCCCTCATCTTCGCGGTCGTCCAAGTTCCTTCGGCCTACAATGCCATACTCGGGCGACCCGGACTGAACGCCCTCAGGGCGATCGTCTCGACGTACCATCTTCTTGTTCGATTCCCGACCAAAAACGGAGTCGGGGAGATGCGCGGAGATCAACAGCTCGCCCGACGATGCTTTCAAATCTCCGCCCAAAGCGACGAGACAAAGGATCCCCTGACAATTGACAAACTGGATCAACGGGAGGAGGAAGAGCGGGGTTCGCCGGCCGAGCAGCTCGAGGCGATCCCGGTAGGAGAAAATCCCGACAGAAAAGTTTGGATCGGGTCTCAATTGCCCGACGCCGAACGCCACCGACTGGCGGAGCTGCTGACGGCCAACGCCGACATGTTCGCATGGTCGGCAGCAGATATGTCGGGCATCCCTCCGGAAACAATGACTCACCGACTCAACATCGACCCGACGATGAAACCGGTGAGGTAGAAGAAAAGGTCCTTCGCCCCAGAAAGGCAGAAGGCCATCGACGAGGAAGTGGACAAGCTGCTCGAGGCGGGCTTCATTCGGGAATCCACGTATCCCGATTGGCTCGCCAATGTCGTCATGGTCAAGAAAGCCAACGGGAAGTGGAGGATCTGCATCGACTACACCGACCTCAACCGAGCGTGCCCGAAGGATAGCTTTCCACTCCCGAAGATCGACCAGCTGGTGGATGCGACGTCCGGATTTCGACTGCTCAGCTTCATGGACGCCTTCGCCGGGTACAATCAGATCTGGATGGTGCCTGAAGACGAGGAGCACACCGCGTTCGTGACTCCCAAGGGCCTCTACTGTTATCGGGTGATGCCCTTTGGATTGAAGAATGCCGGCGCCACCTACCAGCGACTCGTCAACAAGGTCTTCAAAGACCAGATCGGGCGTAACATGGAGGTGTACGTGGACGACATGCTGGTAAAGAGCACGCAGATCCCGGACCATGTTCAGGATCTCGAGGAGACCTTCCGCACCCTTCGACGACACCGAATGAAGCTCAATCCGACCAAATGCACCTTCGGGGTGACCTCGGGGAAGTTCCTCGGATTCCTCGTTTCTCAGAGAGGGATCGAGGCCAACCCTGAGAAGATAAAGGCGATCCTCGACATGCATCATCCGAACACCAAGAAGGAGGTCCAACAACTGAACGGGAGAATCGTCGCTCTTAGCCGATTCATTTCCCGATCAGCTGAAAGGTGCCTCCCGTTCTTCAAAACCCTGCGCCAGGCGAACGGTTTCTCTTGGTCGGATGAATGCGAACAGGCCTTTGAAGACCTGAAGAGGTACCTGGCTTCCCCGCCGCTGCTCGTAAAGCCGCAGGTCGGGGAGACCTTGTATCTCTACTTGGCCACATCTTCTGAGGCGATCAGTTCGGTGCTCGTTCGGGAAAACGAGTGCCGAACCCATCAGCCCATCTACTACACCAGCAAAGTGCTCCACGGCGCCGAAGCCAGATACTCAGAGACGGAAAAGATGATTTTCGCCCTGACCGTCTCCGCGCAGCGCCTCCGACCATACTTCCAGGCCCACGCCATCGTGGTACTCACCAACCAGCCCCTGAGGGCCGTACTGCGCCGACCCGACACATCCGGACGACTCGCTAAGTGGGCAATGAAGCTTAGCGAGTTCGACATTCAGTACTGACCGAGGCCTGCCTTGAAGGCTCAGGTCTTGGCCGACTTCATCGCTGAATGCCCGACGACCGATCGAAGGTCGGGAGCTGAAGGCCCGGGACGGGATTCGGTCTCTGAGCCAGACCCGATCTCCACCTGGGTACTTCACATCGACGGAGCCTCCAACGCTCAGGGAAGCGGGGCCGGGCTCCTGCTCACGAACTCGGATGGGGTAATCACCGAATACGCCCTCCGGTTCGACTTCAAGGCCTCCAACAATCAAGCCGAATACGAGGCACTCCTCGCGGGCTTGAGGATGGCGAAGGAACTGGGCGTCGACAGCCTCCGGGCATTCTCCGACTCTCAGCTGATCGTGGGGCAGGTCAAGGGCGACTTCGAGGCGCGAGATCCGACCATGATCAAGTATCTTCAGAAGGTAAAGGATCTCGTGGCCCACTTCGTGCATTTCGAGATCTCCCACATCCCCAGGACGGAGAACGCCCGTGCCGATGCTCTCTCCAGATTGGCAACGTCGGCCTATGATTCTTTGGGTCGGACGTTTGTCGAAAACCTCCAACAGTCGAGCATCGATCGGGTCGAAGAAGTACAGCAGCTAACGTCTGAACCAAGTTGGATGGACCCGATCGTCCGGTACCTGTCCGACGGGACCAGTCCCCAAGATCCCGCGGAGGCCAAGCGACTTCGATGGTCGGCGTCGCAATATGTGATCATGGACGGCCGACTCTACAAGAGGTCGTTCTCCCTCCCTCTGCTTAGGTGCTTGGGACCGACCGACGCTGACTACGCCCTCCGAGAGGTTCACGAAGGAATTTGTGGGAATCACTTGGGGGGCAAGTCCTTAGCCTTCAAGGTCTTACGACAGGGCTACTACTGGCCGACCATGAGGAAGGATGCGGCAGAGTTGGTCCGAAGGTGCGAGCCATGTCAGAAGTATGCCAATATTCAGCACCAACCGGCCAGCCAAATCACTCCCATTGTCGCTCCATGGCCCTTCGCTCAGTGGGGAGTCGATATTCTCGGCCCCTTCCCGCCGGCGTCGGGCCAAAGAAAGTTCATCGTTGTCGCCATCGACTACTTCACGAAGTGGGTCGAGGCCGAGCCCTTGGCGCAGATCACCGAGCGGAAGATGGAGGACTTCGTCCAAAAGTCCATCATCTTCAGGTTCGGATTGCCGCACACCATCATCACCGACAACGGACGGCAATTCGACAACCAAGACTTCAAGGACTTCTGCGCCAGGTTCCACATTCGTCATCGACTAACTTCAGTCGGGCACCCACAATCCAACGGCGAGGTTGAGGTGACGAACCGAACCCTGCTCCATGGACTCAAGACCCGACTGAACGAAGCCAAGGGCCTCTGGGTCGACGAGCTGGGCTCCGTCCTGTGGGCTTACCGAACGACCCCCCGCATCCCAACCGGAGAGTCGCCGTTCAGTTTGGCCTACGGGACAGAAGCCATGATCCCGCTCGAGATTGGCCTGCCATCTTCAAGGGTCGAGCAGTACCGCGAGCCGGACAACTCCGAAAGCCGGAGGGCCGACCTAGATCTTCTCCCCGAACTGCGAGATGAGGCTCAAATCTGAATGGCCTCATACCGACAGAGGGTCGCCCGGTACTACAACGCCAAGGTCAGACCAAAGCTCTTTAAACCTGGCGACCTAGTCTTGAGGAAGGCGGAGGTGTCGAAGCCCTTGGACCAAGGGAAGTTGGCTCCCAACTGGGAAGGACCCTACAAGGTTGCTGACACCTTCGGGCCGAGGGCTTACCGGCTGGAGACCCTTGAGGGGAAACCCATTCCCCGGACTTGGAACGCCGACAACTTGAAGCTGTATTACCAGTGAATTCTGTAATTCAATCATCGGAATACAAGTTCAGTTTGAAAAATCGGAGTTCTAACCCTTCGACTACTGATCGGCCCTCAGCCCCGACGCATCGATGCGGACCTGGCACCGACGACACTTCGGCCCCTTACACGGACCGATGCATCTACGATGACGGGAGTTTATACTCCTTCTACGGTCGAATTTTCGGGCATATCCATCGGCCGACTGATCGATCGGGCCCCGACCGAAGAAAGGCTAAAAGCCCACGTGGCTGTTGCCGCGACATTCCGACCAGGCTACGGCCAGTCGAGGGATATTCGGCTTACCAACGTCTATCACATGACGCGACCTTAGTCGCACCCACTACTCGCCGACCGACCTACGGCCAGCTGAACGACACTCGGCTTGCCACCGTCTGTCAAAAGATGCGAAGAACCGACTTACTATCATGCCCCCGACACTGCGACGGATGATGACCGGCTAAGTGCATCTACGGAGGTCCGGCCGCCGAACCTTCACTAGGTTCGGTCGGCTCCCTACTCGACAGATGCGCTCGAACGGCGACTACAATTTTTGGAAACCGACCTAAAGTCGGGGCACAAGCTACTTCGGAGCTGTGCAAGCCGGTTAAGTCCTACCGACTTACCCGAGTTGGCGACTTCTCTAAGTTGGCGACTAGGGTTCGACATTACAGCGATAAGAAACATTGCAAACAAGAAGCACAAGAGAAGACAATTTCACTCATTGATCAAAAAACATTACAAAGTCGGGCCGAAGCCCGATTACATGTATTTTCAAAAAAGACAAAATAAAGATGGTCGGCAGCGCCGATCACCCGTCCTGATCGATCTCTTCGACCGACGGAGGATCAGGGATGATCGGCGTCTCGACCATAAGCAACGATTGATTGGCTGTCGAGAGATGGGCTTCGGTCGATAAAGGAACTTCGATCGGCACCTGCTCCGGGATGGCTTCCTCCACCACGATGACGCCTCCCGACGGCTGGTCGGCCATCTCTTCCGTTCCTTCTTCTTCGGCTCCTTCCTCGGCGAACAGCGGGACGACTCGGCTGACGTCCACCTCCGGGTACAAGGCATGGACGGCATCCCGACCATCCTCGAACCCGACCCGGTAGGAGGCGAAGCCCGACTCGAGCATCTCCTCCTTGTACCGGTCGGAGGCCCGGAAGTCCTCAACCGCACGATCGGCCGACTCCCTCGCCGACCGTGCCTCATCCTCAGTGTGGGCCAGCTCCTCCTTCGCCAACTCTGCCTCGGCCCTGGCAATTTCGGCGTCGATTTGGGCGATGGACAAATCCTCTTCGGTTTCCGCGAGCTTCCCCAGGCTGGCCCGAAGTTGCTCACGTTCCCCTTGGAGTTCGGAGGTGGCACCGTCCCGTTCGCGTCGAAGACGACGCACGACCCGACCTTTGTGCTTGGCCTCCTTCTTGGCCGACTTTAGTTCGGCCATAAGCCGGGAGACCTCGTCCGTCAACTTGGCCTCCCGGTCGACCGACTCCTGCAGTTGGTCTACCAGCCTCCCTCTCTCGGCCTCGGCCGCTGCCGACCTTTCCTTGAAGGCTGCCCGAACGTCGCCGAACCTTCCGGTATCCGGCCTCCAACTCGGACATGGTGAAGATCAACTACCGACGGAAAGAAGCTTTGTCAGAATTATGTGGCAAGCGAAAGTTCTTCTAAGGAAAAAGGTGACGCGAAGCTTACCTCCACCATCGACGGGTAGAACCGCGACAGCATTTCGGTCACTTGCCGAGACCGCAATGACTGAACGTCGGTAGGGAGGAGGATCCCCTGGCACAACCTCCTCGCAAGGTTGTGGTCGGCCAAGGCCGACGCACCCTCAGGTAGTATGCGCTGGGGGGCATTGATCTCTCCTCCTCCGAGGGCTCCATCGGGGCTTTCCCCCGATCAGCTGCCCCGACCGACGGGGCTGGCAGCGATGGGACGCTGGAGTTCGACCCGGCGCCCCCCGTTGCGCCAGCGGACGCCTCCGGATGATGTTCGGCTTCCCGAACGACATCCGCTCCACCCGCGGCGGCGAAACCGCCGACACTCCTTCGGCCACTTCCTCGGTCGGCTCCTCCAACCACCGTACGGCCGCCAGACGTTGTCAGCTCTGACACGGACATGCGGCACAGTTACCTAGGGGCATTGTCCCGCCGAGAGCCGGGTCAACCCTGGTGATTAGACGGCTACACGGCGACATGACGTTTTCACGGCGGCTCTGACAGCCTACAGTGAGTTGACAGTTCCTCACTTGTCCGCGCCATTAATGATGGCGCCATACCGCGCTCCACTATATATACCGGGAAGGCAACAGTGCAAGGATCGATCCGCTCCGTCTCTCCCAAAAACACAGGCTCGCTTCTCTCTCTCTCGAGCTCTCCGTCTATATTTCACTGTTGTCCAGTCACCTCTCTGACTTGACCGTCGGAGGGTCCCCGCCGGAGCCGCCTCCGGTCAGTGCGGACTTCCTTTTGCAGGTGCACGCTTCCCGGCGATCGGGCGACGAGGCGATTGGCCGCAACAGGACTCATCACAGTAAGGCTAATGCAGGATCTGAATTCTCAAACCCAAAATAACCACTTAAAAACTACCAGAAACAACGAGGCAAACTACCTATTGCCCGTAGAAAAGCGTAAACAAGCATATATAACTGCCACACTTCGAAGTGGAAGGTGATCAATATATATATATATAGATAGATATAGATATAGATATTACACCATGCTTGATACATGAACTTAATTACCACTAAACACATTTGTATTTATATACTTACATCACCCAAGGAAGTTCCCTCTCTCTGTCCTCTTATCAACCTTACTTTAAATTATATTCCACTACTTTTATCTCTTTTTCTGGTAAGGTGTCCCAAGGAAACAGAGAGGTAGACAAAAGCCATGACATCAAATTAACAATCGGGTTCTTTGATGGTCATCTGTCATGAATTCCGCTCTTAATCCTTAATCCTCGCAAAGCAAAAGCTTAAACCCTGGCTTAACCAACGTAGACGAGCTACGGTTTGGTGGGTGCACAAATTTGCAACTCGGGCACGTTAGAGTGGCCTTGCACATCACGACCAGCATATGGCACCGCATGCACACAGTAGCCACCATCTCGGCCGGTTGATCAGCATCAAGGGATATCCAGGATAAGGACTTCAACATGCTGCCAGAATTATCCTTGGGATTGCACCAATTGCCACAAGAGTCCTGCTTTGCTCTATCTTCTCCATTGATGTGGCTTCTCGGGGGCTCAAACGTGAGGTTGAGCTCGAGGTCCAGGCTCGGACATGAAGTCAGTGGCTCTGCACTTCCTCTAGGATCTTTGGAGCTCCTCTTGTGTGTCCTGATGCTATCTAAGTGTTTCTGGCCTGACTGCAATGCAAGAAATGATTACTGCAACTGTTAGTACAGCTTCCAAGCAAGCTTAATTATAAAAATATATATATTACAGAATTTATAATTTTAGTTTTATAAAGTTGAATAAATTAAACTTCTCCAAATTAATATCCAGGAGGGATAGAATTATTAGTCTACCTTGCCATCAAGGCATCGTTGGCGCCACTCTAATGGCAAGGGAGTGTCCAGATGGAGCTCGAGGTCGGGCTTCGTATCCTTGGACTTTAACAAGTTGATCTCCTTTGCAAAGAAGTCGTCACTCTCTTCGCCGGCTCCCTCTTCCTTTTCTTCGATAGCTGGTTCTCGAGGTTAAGGCATAAGTTTTCCTCTGGGGAAAGGGCTCTTGCAAGGACACCATAGCTTCTGATCAACAGAACCGAGCACTTCCGTTTCCAAGCTCTATCTCTCTTTCTCTTCTGTTGCGTGTAAACTTCACCCTTCTCTCTGTGCATCTGATGGTGGATTTTGGACTGCTTTATAGGCTAGATTAAAAGGCTCATTTAAGAGCAGGGAACTGCAAGCAAGGTTCCGATAGAGAAAGCCATAAGAACACTGGAGAGGGCCCACAATCCCCACCATGGCACGTATCCACTTTTACCCACTAAGATCCAGTCACCACCACTTTCTACATCACTTCATATGTTTCTCAAAGTTTAATGGACTGTCTAGTTTCTCGTCACACCACGTCACAAACCACAAACAGCAACAAAGGAAGTAGCGAATCTATAATATGCTGCGCTTCACTGCAGATTGGCCCGTTTAACCACAGCCATTTGATCAATGCCCTTTGGGTACACGAAAGGAATCAGATGGGGATGTTGAGATTACGGGAGAGAGAGATGAATTAAAGAGGGGAGAGAAGTTGGTGAGAGAGGGTGCAAGATTAAAAGGCAGCACTAAAATAAAGGGCAAGGCTATACGGTTGAGGATGGATTGAATGCGCTCGCTCTTCCATTGACTCCAACTTCCGCATTTGAATCACCTCAAGAAAAATTTAAAGCACCCCAACACCCTCTGTAAACCCTAATTTAAAACAAGCACACCCCATGAAATAAATAGACACCCTCCACTTCTCCTAATCCAGCGCTTCTTAAATTTCTTAGATCAAATTTCGAAATTACCCTATTTAATTCACATAAAATTAATGCTCGTGCCATTGATGGCCTTGTCCGATTTTTACTTTTCAAATCTTGCTACCATTGTTTGGTGGATAAATATGATAGAAAAATTATTCAACTTTTAGTTGATTAACTTATACATATTCTTATATATGTAAATCATTTTTACATAATAGCAGCGATCGATAAAATAGAAAAGAAAAAGCTTACTCATCTAAGAGGTAGATGAGTCCTTTATCCATAAGAAATAATATTTTTATTTTATTTTTAAGATAATCTCAACTATAATATTAATAGAATATAATAAAAAATATTATTAGAAATATGAATAGATTTTAGCAATTTATTTAGAAAGTAGTATTGCAAAAGAATATTGATAATAAATTTCAGAAATATTTTTTAATATATAAAAATTATTTTTTTTATCTAAATATTTTTTTAAAAAAATACTTATACGGTAAAATATAAATTATCGAGTAAGTCTTTTATCCTTCAAAAAAACAGGCCCTATATCTTACCTATTAGTTATGGTTGCTGCAAGGGGTTGGATTTGAATAACTTGGTGGCAGCCATGCGAGTCTCCATTCCTCAGGGAGACGTACAACCATATGGAGGCATTATGATTAACTAAATTCTAGCATGTATATTGCACATGACAGGAAAGATGAATGTGTGTGATTGTTCTTTTGAATTAATGGTTGAGATGGTAATTTCTTTCGAGATAGAGAACTGATTTTCCAAGGTGAATTTTATGTTTGATTTCTTTGCATGGTGAACCCCTTTTTTTTTCTTCTTCTGATGAAAGGCATGGTGACCTCATTAGAATGCTAGAATCTGATTAATGATTTTGTTGCACTGGCACTGTTCCTTTCTTTCTCACACATCATCAAGTGTGGGAGAGGTCAATGTTCATTCTTACATTGCCAAAAGTCGTCTTCATGTATAATAATAGTTTATATTCATATCCATGGCTTGATGATGGAAGGAGTTTTGTCAACAAACACAAATATGCACTTGGGTTTAGATTGAAAATGTAGACCAAACACTTTGATTGGACCGACTTTAGATTTGGTAGAACTGGCTACCACCAATGTAACCAAACCGAACTTGACAGTAAATTTGGGTCATCTATGAAATTGGTTGAAATGTTGACCCAAAATTACTTGAACCTATTAAGCAAATGACTTTAGAACATGAGACCGGTTTAATATAAGTTAGTCGAGACCTCGAGATAGGAGGTCATGTTAGATGCAAAGTCTGGCTAATTAATTTGAATCATAAGTAAAAAACGGTTGGGAATTTGATCATGAACTTAGGAAGCAAAGGAATTGTTTTTCCTTTTGATCACTTGAATCAAGTAAATAACATTTATGTAGAATCAATGCAATTCGAGTTAATCAAGAACATGCCTAATGCAGCTACGACCATTTTTAACTTGTTTGGTCGGGAAATTTGTTGCTGTTTTGACGCATGCACAAGATTTCATGAATTTATTGATTGTATTTCTGTAAATTATCGCTGATGGGAACCAGCTAAAACCCAACTCTTGTTCCAAAGATAGTGTGAAAAGCTCGGAGCAAGTTAAGCTCTATCCAGCAAAGTGCTAATATTCTGAGTTACCAAGTTGTCCTTGTTACCTACAACTGGAAGGTGGCATTGAAGTATGGCAAATATTTTGAATTTGTTTGGTTTGCGGAAAGAATTTTTTTTTTAAAAAAAATGAAGTTATTTTTTAAAAAATTACTTCTTTAAAATAGGATTTTGATATATTTGGTTGATCGTGAGAAAGCGACTTATTGGACAGTAATTTATATTTAGTTGAACATCTATTTTTTTAAAAAAAACTATGTAAAATACCTATTATACCCTTAATAGATACAAAACCATACATTTTTTCTCTAAATTTATATAAATATAAATATTATATTTATATTAATATAAATATAATATTAATATATTATAAAATAAATATAAGATCATAATAATTTATTATATAATATAATACTATATATTAATATTATATTAATATAATATTAATATTTAATATAATAAATATATTAATAAGATATAATATAATATTAAATATAATATAATATTAATATAAATATCAATATATAAATATTAATATTATTTTAATATTAATAAAAATATCATATTAGTGTAAATATTAAAATAATATTAAAAATATAATAAATTTTATAATATTGATATTAATATATATTCATATAAATATTAGGATAATACTAATATAATATTATATCACTATTCAATATTTCATCCTAATCATCCATTGATATTTTAAAAAAATTTAACTATTGATCTTAAAAGAATATTTTGAGAAAGAAAAAAGTATTACCACTTTCTATTCTATGAAAAGTGCCAAAATCTATCTCCCTTATGAATTTTCACTTTTCATAAAATGTGAGAAATGATTTGAAAGAATTTTTTTTTACTCTCTCTTTTTTTAAAACTCTAACCAAACAAGAAGCCTTTTCTCTAATTTTCAGAAGCTACCTCTTCTTCCCTTCGCTTCCGTTAACCAAACTTGAAATAAAAATCTAAGACTTTCTTTGTTATGAACCACTAAAGGTTATTTAACACTCAAATCCTTTATACAGGGATTTACATGATTTTTAAAGGGCATTATAGAGTGCAGGTAATAATTCTCTTTCATGATATTTGTTTTTTTTTTTTTATAGTACTTTCATAATATCTGTCTCAAAGAACAAAGCAGGCATAAGATTTTTTTTTTTTTTTGAAGAAAAAAACAGGCATGAGATTTGAGATAAACTTTATGCATGCCATACAACTACTTAAAAGCATGTACAATCAAGGAGAAAAAGTTGCCATAAAAGCTATCGTTTTTGCTTTATTTTGAAATTTGAATAAAAGCATCCTTGATCAAATGCTATTCCGGATGTCATAGCCAAATGAAAAATAAAAATAATTTTTGCATAACCACTGCGAAACTTAAACAACAGTTTTGCCGCGTGAAAGGAAGGGGCATATCTGGAATTGCGTATCGGAGCCAAGCTCGAGGATATCGATCATCCCAAGTGCAGAAGCGGAGGCGAGCTCCCCAACATTAAAAGCTGGAAGAAGACGGATGACTCAAGGGTTCGAGTCCACTGCCGCCATTAACTCCACGTGAATGCCTACTTTTAAGAGCCTTCCTCTTCCTCAACGGTCATCGCTCCTCCTCTCGCCACCGCTCGTCTCCTTAAATGCCAACGCCCCACCATCAACACCCTCTCTCTCTCTCTCTCTCGTATGATGATGTATGATGATGCTATGTCATTGCTCTTTGGCCGTTACCGTTGAAAGTCTTATCCATTGCGCGGCATCCGGGAGTAAATGTTGGCAAGCAACCCAATGCTTGAAGGAGGGTCATTGGGAGTTCCTTCTGTCACAGTCTCACGGTCCAAAAATTTAAGCTGTCAGGAGGAGGACCGATGCAGGCTAATAAATCATAAGGCACCGGCTTTATTAATTATTGTGGAGCTATGATAATTTTCTCCACCTAATTTTCTAGCACCCTTGTCATGCACGATTGATTCTTGCTTTGAAAGAGGAAGGCCCACTAATAACCCTGGTCCTACTCAACCTATGTATCTTCTATGTAACTAAAAAAGATTGCAGCATAGAGACTTATAGCTCAAAAACTTTAAGCAATTGGGAGTGGGACACACTCAAGTTGTAAATATGGCATCTTTTTTTGTTAGTCAATATGGGACTATGATATCTTGGAAAGGAACCTGATTCTTCAATTTAAAGGTTGGGATGGCTTTCCTTAAAATTAGTTGACTCGCATTGTGTTGGGCACATCTGGCACGGTTGGCACTGGAACTGTTTATTTTCGATCAAGATGAGGAGGTGTAATTCTAAATCCTTTTTACCATTGGGTTTGAATTCTGCTGACAACAAGGCAAAATCCAAATGATGATGATGATAAAAGTTTTCCTTGGTATTTAGCTAGTATCGAATGACTAAATCTTGTAGTTAGAGTTTGATCTTGCTACAAGATCCAAATTTTAATCGTTGATTAGTTAGCTTCTTTGATTCTGAGAATGCCACATAATCATTTCAAAAATATTTTAGTTAGGCTTTATGAGAATTGGTGGTTGATATGCCCAAAATAGCGGATGTTGTGTGAGAACACAAAATTAGTTGTAGCCTGGCAGTCAAAATTCTCTTCGAAATTTCATTAGCTGAGAAACAATTCAATGTTTTAACATTATGTGGCATTTTTGCACTTCTTTGATATGACTAATTCTTCTATTAGTCTTTGGGAAATATTACACCACCTAGAATCAGAGAACAAACATGAAGAGCTTTCAAGACTTGCTCAGGGAGTTCTTGAAGAAAACTTAGAGTAATACTATTATATTATTTTTATGTAATTTGTTATAAGTAAGAAGTATATCATTAATTACATATTGATTGTAAATCAAAGGGGCTATGATTTATATCGGAAGGACCACTTATTTCACGTGAAGTGTCTTATGGATTGGAATCCAAAGGGATAATTGTGAGATCTATAGGCCATAATGAATAATATTTCATATGCTGAGCCATGAGCCCTTAATCTCAACAATAATATACCAGATAGAGGATCACCCTATAATTGTGAGGCTCCTCCAGTCCATACTCAGTTTGTAGTAAAATAAGGAGGATATCTCTGTTCGTACGTACAAAATCTCTCTGACTAAGAGACTATATTGTGGTGTAGAAGGGAAAACATCATTAGTCTCACA
>NC_026008.2:21430779-21579239 GCF_000442705.2 Elaeis guineensis | reverse complement strand
TTGGTAATCCAGATTACCTCATGGAAGATAATCTGGATTGTTAAGATAATCTGTATTACCAATCCAAAAAGTGTATCAAATGTGGCAATCCAGATAACCACATTAAATTATCAGTAATTTGGATAGATTGCCAGCTACCAAATGCAACTTAGAAGATATCTACTTGGATCCAATCAGGTCTATATTGAAGGATGAAGTTTTCACATCAATGTTCTGAACCACTATGTGTAATCTACTTTCACCGATGCCATATATTAGGGCTTAATTGATCTTAATTAGGCCCCAGTGGATCTACTTTACCATCGCTATGCCTTAGGGTTGCAAGGTTTATACATACACACACATACATTTAATGTATATGTATGGGTCCTCCAAACTCTATGATCGATGTTTATGCGTTAGTAGTTTAGAGATAGTAAATCTAATCTAACAAATCAGATCATCGATAATCGGATCTGAGTGTTGATCTACTTGAGTGTAACTAAATCCAACTATATATATTATAATCAATAATATAAATTAATGATTAGTTAAATTGATTTATTGGTAAAAGGAATTTTTTCTTATATTCAAGGAAGGTCCCAGAATATATAGTATTATTAGTTTTTAATATGCTCCGATTGATTTGGTGGCTTGGATTAGAAACTTTATGATCCAGATTCAATCCATCTGAGAAATCGATCATAGTTTTCAATCCAAGCCTAGACAAAGAAATTTAGTTTGGATTCAGTCACTTGTCCAGATTGGTAATGAGTTGAACTCATCCATTTGAAGCCTAACTCCAAAAATTTGATCTAACTAATCATAATGTCAGACGGATCTCTTTCACCTAGGTTCTCAATAAAAAAATTAAAGTTGCCTAGATTCTAAGTTAAAAAAAAAATAAAGAAAAAAGCTAAGCAACAAATTCTTCATGCAATTCATGCTAGTATGCAATTTTGACAACCACGAACAATACTACACCTTTTGATTGTCATTAAAAGTTAAATTGTAAGATTTAATATAAAGACACAAAATTAATCTTTTGTACGTTTTATTGTGATAAATGCAATTTTGATGAATATGTTCACCTTTTTTATGACAATATTTGCTTATCTTCTTCTTGCAGCATGCTTTATAAGAAATAAACCGTTGAGTTTTAATCATACCTTTGAGTTTTGCATACAGTATCATCGCTTAACGTAATAAAGTACGTACCATTTTCAATGTTGTTGGAGGGATACCCACCGACCGACTATCGGAGGGCCCGACCGGCTGGCGGCCCGACCGACGACCGACTATCGGAGGGCCCGACCGGCTGGCGGCCCGACCGACCGACCGACTATCGGAGGGCCCGACCGGCTGGCGCCGACCGACTAACCAACGGCCCGACGGACGACTCTGACTGGCCGATCGTAAGTCGGGCGACAGGCCGACGGACGCCATCAGCGGCTAACTGCGGCCATTCCACGGTCCATTCCCGACCGACTAAACCCAGAGGTCCGGTAGCCGACCCACATGAAGCTCGCCGACCGACGGAGGAGTCCGACGCCACTCTGCTGGCCACCGACCTTGGGTCGGCCGACTCCACCAACCGCCGTACGGCCGCCAGACGTTGTCAGCTCTGACACGGACATGCGGCACAGTTACCTAGGGGCATTGTCCCGCCGAGAGCCGGGTCAACCCTGGTGATTAGACGGCTACACGGCGACATGACGTTTTCACGGCGGCTCTGACAGCCTACAGTGAGTTGACAGTTCCTCACTTGTCCGCGCCATTAATGTATGGCGCCATACCGTGCTCCACTATATATACCGGGGAAGGCAACAGTGCAAGGATCGATCCGCCCGTCTCTTCCACATACGCAGGCTCGCTCCTCTCTCTCCCTCTCCCTCTCCTTCTCAGAGCTCTCTGTCTGCATTTCACTGTTGCCCAGTCACCTCTCTGACTTGACCGTCGGAGGGTCCCCGCTGGAGCCGCCTCCGGTCAGTGCGGACTTCTTTTTGCAGGTGCACGCTTCCCGGCGATCGGGCGACGAGGCGATTGGCCGCAACAGATTGGCCGCACCAGGTAGGGGACAGCATGACAAAGACAAGAGCTCAACGATCGAGAATCACTGGGTCGGCAAGGCGTTCTTCCCGTCGGGAAGAGGCCTCTCCACCACCACCGGCGGCGGAGCCTAGCTCTCCGCGCCCTGCAGTGACTACGGAGGTGCAGATTGCGGCCATTGTACGGCAGATGACCGTACTGACCGACGCAGTCAAAAGCCTCCAGCAACAACCGGCGGCCCGACCTATGCCTTCCAGGAGCAGCCGCCGACGGTCGCGCCGACCCCCTACCGCTCCAGGCGAGCGCTCCCGACAGCGCTCCCACGGAGAGGAGGAGGGTCGACCTCGGCGCGACGACCGACGGTCCCAGCGGCCCTCTCCTTCCCCGTTGGAACGGGCGAGGAAGGAAAAGCGGCCGCGCACACCGTCGGCCTCTCCTTCAGAGTCTTCCGGAGGCTCCACTCCAGGGGTCTCCCAGCATCGACGAGCGGACGACTACGAGCGACCGGTCGAGGAGATCGACCGCCGACTCGCCCAACTGCAGATGGACGGGCCAGAAGTCTTCAAACGACGTTGACTTCCAGACCGGCCCAGCCTCTCTCTCGACTGATCCCTCGATGAGCCGATCCCCAGTCGGTTTAAAATGCCGAACGTGGAGCCATACGACGGCTCCACCAGACCCAGTCGACCACCTCGAGAGCTATAAAGCTCTCATGACAATTCAAGGGGCAACCGACGCTCTTTTTTGCATCGGCTTCCCCGCCACACTTCGCAAGGCTGCCAGGGCTTGGTACTCCGGTCTTCGATCGGGCAGTATCCATTCCTTCGCGCAGCTCGAGGCACTCGTTCGTGGCCCATTTCAGCACCAGCCGAAGCCGCCGCGAACGTCGGATAGCCTTTTCTCCCTCAAGCAGGGGGAAAACGAGATGCTCCGACACTTCGTGGCGCGATTCAACGCGGCACGCTTGAGGTCCGGGATCTCAACGAAGACATGGCGGTTTCAGCCATGAAGAGGGGCCTGAGGTCGTCCCGATTTACTTATTCTCTGGACAAGACCCTCCCCCGAACATACGCCGAGCTACTGGAGCGCGCATACAAGTATATGCGCGCGGACCGAAGGAGCGTCCCGACCGGACGCCTGGTCGAGCCCAGGGGTCCCGAAGGAGAAGCGAAGAAAAAGGTCGGGAGCCCGCCGAACCAAGCAGGCCCCCGGCCGATAGTCGGCTTTCTCCACCCCGACAGATCCAAAAATCACCCCGCCGACAGATTCCGAGGTCGGTGCTTCCCAGGTATGACTCCTACACTCCTCTCTCCGCTCCCCGTGCGCAGATCTTGATGGAGATCGAAGGGGAGGAATACCTGCGACGGCCTCCGCCTCTGAAGGCAAAGGGCCTCGACCATCGGAAGTACTGCCGGTTCCATCGGAGCCACGGCCACGACACCGAGCGATGCATCCAGTTGAAGGATGAGATCGAAAATCTCATCCGCCGAGGGTATCTCGGCAAGTTTCGAAAGGGTCAGCCGACCCGACCGACCGCCGATCGACGTCCCCAGCCGACTGAAGAGGCACCGACTAACCAGCCGACGGCTGGAGTCATCAACATGATTTCCAAGCGACTGGGATCGGGGACGTCTACAGGGGGGGAGCCGACGAAAAAGCCACGACCGAACGACGTAATCACCTTCGCGGAGACGACGTTCGGGGCATCCAGACTCCCCACGACGACGCTGTTGTTGTGTCGGCGACAATAGCCAATTACGATGTAAAACGAATTTTTGTTGATAATGGAAGTTCGACAAATGTTTTGTTTTACTCGACCTTCTCCCGAATGCGACTACCGACGGATCGACTTAATAGGGTCTCCACGCCCCTGATTGGCTTTGCCGGAGACACCGTCACGACAGAAGGAGAAATCACCCTGCCCGTGACAGTCGGTACCGAACCACGGCAAAGCACAGTCTCCCTCATCTTCGCGGTCGTCCAAGTTCCTTCGCCTACAATGCCATACTCGGGCGACCCGGACTGAACGCCCTCAGGGCGATCGTCTCGACGTACCATCTTCTTGTTCGATTCCCGACCAAAAACGGAGTCGGGGAGATGCGCGGAGATCAACAGCTCGCCCGACGATGCTTTCAAATCTCCGCCCAAAGCGACGAGACAAAGGATCCCCTGACAATTGACAAACTGGATCAACGGGAGGAGGAAGAGCGGGGTTCGCCGGCCGAGCAGCTCGAGGCGATCCCGGTAGGAGAAAATCCCGACAGAAAAGTTTGGATCGGGTCTCAATTGCCCGACGCCGAACGCCACCGACTGGCGGAGCTGCTGACGGCCAACGCCGACATGTTCGCATGGTCGGCAGCAGATATGTCGGGCATCCCTCCGGAAACAATGACTCACCGACTCAACATCGACCCGACGATGAAACCGGTGAGGTAGAAGAAAAGGTCCTTCGCCCCAGAAAGGCAGAAGGCCATCGACGAGGAAGTGGACAAGCTGCTCGAGGCGGGCTTCATTCGGGAATCCACGTATCCCGATTGGCTCGCCAATGTCGTCATGGTCAAGAAAGCCAACGGGAAGTGGAGGATCTGCATCGACTACACCGACCTCAACCGAGCGTGCCCGAAGGATAGCTTTCCACTCCCGAAGATCGACCAGCTGGTGGATGCGACGTCCGGATTTCGACTGCTCAGCTTCATGGACGCCTTCGCCGGGTACAATCAGATCTGGATGGTGCCTGAAGACGAGGAGCACACCGCGTTCGTGACTCCCAAGGGCCTCTACTGTTATCGGGTGATGCCCTTTGGATTGAAGAATGCCGGCGCCACCTACCAGCGACTCGTCAACAAGGTCTTCAAAGACCAGATCGGGCGTAACATGGAGGTGTACGTGGACGACATGCTGGTAAAGAGCACGCAGATCCCGGACCATGTTCAGGATCTCGAGGAGACCTTCCGCACCCTTCGACGACACCGAATGAAGCTCAATCCGACCAAATGCACCTTCGGGGTGACCTCGGGGAAGTTCCTCGGATTCCTCGTTTCTCAGAGAGGGATCGAGGCCAACCCTGAGAAGATAAAGGCGATCCTCGACATGCATCATCCGAACACCAAGAAGGAGGTCCAACAACTGAACGGGAGAATCGTCGCTCTTAGCCGATTCATTTCCCGATCAGCTGAAAGGTGCCTCCCGTTCTTCAAAACCCTGCGCCAGGCGAACGGTTTCTCTTGGTCGGATGAATGCGAACAGGCCTTTGAAGACCTGAAGAGGTACCTGGCTTCCCCGCCGCTGCTCGTAAAGCCGCAGGTCGGGGAGACCTTGTATCTCTACTTGGCCACATCTTCTGAGGCGATCAGTTCGGTGCTCGTTCGGGAAAACGAGTGCCGAACCCATCAGCCCATCTACTACACCAGCAAAGTGCTCCACGGCGCCGAAGCCAGATACTCAGAGACGGAAAAGATGATTTTCGCCCTGACCGTCTCCGCGCAGCGCCTCCGACCATACTTCCAGGCCCACGCCATCGTGGTACTCACCAACCAGCCCCTGAGGGCCGTACTGCGCCGACCCGACACATCCGGACGACTCGCTAAGTGGGCAATGAAGCTTAGCGAGTTCGACATTCAGTACTGACCGAGGCCTGCCTTGAAGGCTCAGGTCTTGGCCGACTTCATCGCTGAATGCCCGACGACCGATCGAAGGTCGGGAGCTGAAGGCCCGGGACGGGATTCGGTCTCTGAGCCAGACCCGATCTCCACCTGGGTACTTCACATCGACGGAGCCTCCAACGCTCAGGGAAGCGGGGCCGGGCTCCTGCTCACGAACTCGGATGGGGTAATCACCGAATACGCCCTCCGGTTCGACTTCAAGGCCTCCAACAATCAAGCCGAATACGAGGCACTCCTCGCGGGCTTGAGGATGGCGAAGGAACTGGGCGTCGACAGCCTCCGGGCATTCTCCGACTCTCAGCTGATCGTGGGGCAGGTCAAGGGCGACTTCGAGGCGCGAGATCCGACCATGATCAAGTATCTTCAGAAGGTAAAGGATCTCGTGGCCCACTTCGTGCATTTCGAGATCTCCCACATCCCCAGGACGGAGAACGCCCGTGCCGATGCTCTCTCCAGATTGGCAACGTCGGCCTATGATTCTTTGGGTCGGACGTTTGTCGAAAACCTCCAACAGTCGAGCATCGATCGGGTCGAAGAAGTACAGCAGCTAACGTCTGAACCAAGTTGGATGGACCCGATCGTCCGGTACCTGTCCGACGGGACCAGTCCCCAAGATCCCGCGGAGGCCAAGCGACTTCGATGGTCGGCGTCGCAATATGTGATCATGGACGGCCGACTCTACAAGAGGTCGTTCTCCCTCCCTCTGCTTAGGTGCTTGGGACCGACCGACGCTGACTACGCCCTCCGAGAGGTTCACGAAGGAATTTGTGGGAATCACTTGGGGGGCAAGTCCTTAGCCTTCAAGGTCTTACGACAGGGCTACTACTGGCCGACCATGAGGAAGGATGCGGCAGAGTTGGTCCGAAGGTGCGAGCCATGTCAGAAGTATGCCAATATTCAGCACCAACCGGCCAGCCAAATCACTCCCATTGTCGCTCCATGGCCCTTCGCTCAGTGGGGAGTCGATATTCTCGGCCCCTTCCCGCCGGCGTCGGGCCAAAGAAAGTTCATCGTTGTCGCCATCGACTACTTCACGAAGTGGGTCGAGGCCGAGCCCTTGGCGCAGATCACCGAGCGGAAGATGGAGGACTTCGTCCAAAAGTCCATCATCTTCAGGTTCGGATTGCCGCACACCATCATCACCGACAACGGACGGCAATTCGACAACCAAGACTTCAAGGACTTCTGCGCCAGGTTCCACATTCGTCATCGACTAACTTCAGTCGGGCACCCACAATCCAACGGCGAGGTTGAGGTGACGAACCGAACCCTGCTCCATGGACTCAAGACCCGACTGAACGAAGCCAAGGGCCTCTGGGTCGACGAGCTGGGCTCCGTCCTGTGGGCTTACCGAACGACCCCCCGCATCCCAACCGGAGAGTCGCCGTTCAGTTTGGCCTACGGGACAGAAGCCATGATCCCGCTCGAGATTGGCCTGCCATCTTCAAGGGTCGAGCAGTACCGCGAGCCGGACAACTCCGAAAGCCGGAGGGCCGACCTAGATCTTCTCCCCGAACTGCGAGATGAGGCTCAAATCTGAATGGCCTCATACCGACAGAGGGTCGCCCGGTACTACAACGCCAAGGTCAGACCAAAGCTCTTTAAACCTGGCGACCTAGTCTTGAGGAAGGCGGAGGTGTCGAAGCCCTTGGACCAAGGGAAGTTGGCTCCCAACTGGGAAGGACCCTACAAGGTTGCTGACACCTTCGGGCCGAGGGCTTACCGGCTGGAGACCCTTGAGGGGAAACCCATTCCCCGGACTTGGAACGCCGACAACTTGAAGCTGTATTACCAGTGAATTCTGTAATTCAATCATCGGAATACAAGTTCAGTTTGAAAAATCGGAGTTCTAACCCTTCGACTACTGATCGGCCCTCAGCCCCGACGCATCGATGCGGACCTGGCACCGACGACACTTCGGCCCCTTACACGGACCGATGCATCTACGATGACGGGAGTTTATACTCCTTCTACGGTCGAATTTTCGGGCATATCCATCGGCCGACTGATCGATCGGGCCCCGACCGAAGAAAGGCTAAAAGCCCACGTGGCTGTTGCCGCGACATTCCGACCAGGCTACGGCCAGTCGAGGGATATTCGGCTTACCAACGTCTATCACATGACGCGACCTTAGTCGCACCCACTACTCGCCGACCGACCTACGGCCAGCTGAACGACACTCGGCTTGCCACCGTCTGTCAAAAGATGCGAAACCCGACTTACTATCATGCCCCCGACACTGCGACGGATGATGACCGGCTAAGTGCATCTACGGAGGTCCGGCCGCCGAACCTTCACTAGGTTCGGTCGGCTCCCTACTCGACAGATGCGCTCGAACGGCGACTACAATTTTTGGAAACCGACCTAAAGTCGGGGCACAAGCTACTTCGGAGCTGTGCAAGCCGGTTAAGTCCTACCGACTTACCCGAGTTGGCGACTTCTCTAAGTTGGCGACTAGGGTTCGACATTACAGCGATAAGAAACATTGCAAACAAGAAGCACAAGAGAAGACAATTTCACTCATTGATCAAAAAACATTACAAAGTCGGGCCGAAGCCCGATTACATGTATTTTCAAAAAAGACAAAATAAAGATGGTCGGCAGCGCCGATCACCCGTCCTGATCGATCTCTTCGACCGACGGAGGATCAGGGATGATCGGCGTCTCGACCATAAGCAACGATTGATTGGCTGTCGAGAGATGGGCTTCGGTCGATAAAGGAACTTCGATCGGCACCTGCTCCGGGATGGCTTCCTCCACCACGATGACGCCTCCCGACGGCTGGTCGGCCATCTCTTCCGTTCCTTCTTCTTCGGCTCCTTCCTCGGCGAACAGCGGGACGACTCGGCTGACGTCCACCTCCGGGTACAAGGCATGGACGGCATCCCGACCATCCTCGAACCCGACCCGGTAGGAGGCGAAGCCCGACTCGAGCATCTCCTCCTTGTACCGGTCGGAGGCCCGGAAGTCCTCAACCGCACGATCGGCCGACTCCCTCGCCGACCGTGCCTCATCCTCAGTGTGGGCCAGCTCCTCCTTCGCCAACTCTGCCTCGGCCCTGGCAATTTCGGCGTCGATTTGGGCGATGGACAAATCCTCTTCGGTTTCCGCGAGCTTCCCCAGGCTGGCCCGAAGTTGCTCACGTTCCCCTTGGAGTTCGGAGGTGGCACCGTCCCGTTCGCGTCGAAGACGACGCACGACCCGACCTTTGTGCTTGGCCTCCTTCTTGGCCGACTTTAGTTCGGCCATAAGCCGGGAGACCTCGTCCGTCAACTTGGCCTCCCGGTCGACCGACTCCTGCAGTTGGTCTACCAGCCTCCCTCTCTCGGCCTCGGCCGCTGCCGACCTTTCCTTGAAGGCTGCCCGAACGTCGCCGAACCTTCGGTATCCGGCCTCCAACTCGGACATGGTGAAGATCAACTACCGACGGAAAGAAGCTTTGTCAGAATTATGTGGCAAGCGAAAGTTCTTCTAAGGAAAAAGGTGACGCGAAGCTTACCTCCACCATCGACGGGTAGAACCGCGACAGCATTTCGGTCACTTGCCGAGACCGCAATGACTGAACGTCGGTAGGGAGGAGGATCCCCTGGCACAACCTCCTCGCAAGGTTGTGGTCGGCCAAGGCCGACGCACCCTCAGGGTAGTATGCGCTGGGGGGCATTGATCTCTCCTCCTCCGAGGGCTCCATCGGGGCTTTCCCCCGATCAGCTGCCCCGACCGACGGGGCTGGCAGCGATGGGACGCTGGAGTTCGACCCGGCGCCCCCCGTTGCGCCAGCGGACGCCTCCGGATGATGTTCGGCTTCCCGAACGACATCCGGCTCCACCCGCGGCGGCGAAACCGCCGACACTCCTTCGGCCACTTCCTCGGTCGGCCTCTCCTCGACTCGGACGGTCGGAGCCGCGAGGGCTATAATCGGCTCTGACCCCTCGGTCGCCGACGCTTCCACGGTTGGCGGGACTGGGGCTGGTCTCTTGGAAGGGCGCGAAGGGCCTGCCCCCGGCGCTGGCCTCTTTCTCGCGGCGGCAAATTGGCGAATTTCGGCATCGGTCGGCCTCATCCTCGGCGGTGTCCCTGCAAAACCGACCATTGTCAAAGGCCGGACCAGAACTACCCTAAAGCCGAACAAAAAGAAAAGCTAGGGGATCGGGCGATACCTATTCGGGGGACCAGACTCAGGCCGGCATCATAGAGAGCTTGCTCGGTAACAAGCTCCCTCTGCTTCGGGACCGACATATCTTTGAGTCGGTGGAAGTCCTCCCGATCGTCCACATCGACCCGACTGTTGTCGTTGGCCTCAGTTCGGGGTACACCCCAGCGAGAAGGAAAGCCCCAAGAGGAGGAAGAGGAAACAAAGAAAAACTGGTTCTTCCATCCATGAATGGACGATGGAAGACCGGTTATGAAGGCAAGACCCTTCCGGGGATTGAAGAGCCACCACCCTCGGGCTTTAGGGTGGGGTCGGAGCACAAAGAAGGCCCGGAAGAGGGAAACGCGAGGGTTGGTCGGCAAGAGCTGACACAACAGCGCGAAAGAAATGATTAGCCGGACAGAGTTCGGCGCCAGTTGCGCCGGACAGAGTCCGTAGTAATCCAGCAGATTCCGGACGAACTCCAGAATCGGAAGTCGAAGACCCGCACGAAGGTCCTCAACATACAGCGCCAGGTCGCCAGGCGGAGGGTTGTTGACCCGACCGCCGGCCCCTGGGGCGGAGAGCCGAAACTGCTCCGGGATGCGATAGTGCTCCCGAAGCTGATCGACGTTCGGCCCCGAAAGCGAGGAGGCCTCATCTTCCGGAGCCGATCGGGTGTCGTCGGTCGGGTTCCCCGACCGAGCTCCCTGAGTCGGTTTCCTGGTCATTGTGCAGGGACCGAAAGAAGAGAAAGAAGCGAAGAAAGCAAGAAGGGGAAGGAGGACCACGAACCCGATGGACCCTCCGGAGGTAGAGAAGAGCTCTGCCCGCGACGACCGAGAAATCGCCCGGACAGAGTTTCCCCCAGCAAATGGCAAACGTAGGTCGAGGTCCGGGAGGTCCTATATATATAGGACCGACCGACGGCCGCGATCCTTCCGCGCCGACCGAAGACCTCCAGATGCGCGACGCGTGGCGCCCGCCGGTTGGCCGAGGATTCGGCGTGCTTCGTCCCGGGACGCCCGCACCGCCCTCATTAAATGCCGGAGCGGACGCCGGCCAACCACCATGACACGCGGCGCGCGGGGGTTGGCTCCGCAATCGGCCGCCCGCGCCGGTCCACGTTCCCGATGGGACGCTCCACCCGCGATCGGCGCCGAATGTCCGATCGACTGACGCCGTGTCGTCCGGCTCTGGCACCGACGTGACGGCTGACAACGACAAGACGTGGCGTCTGACACTTGACGCCGGCGCGACTCCCGGCATCTACTAGACGTTCGGATCACTTGGGATTCGTGAGATGTCTGACGACGGATCAGCCGGTGGTACGGTCGGATCGGCACATGCGATAAATCCACTCCCAGTCGTCCGACCTTGCTACCCGAATGAAGGCATCGGCCAGCTCTCCACCCGACTTAGGGGTGGAGGGGGGCAACTGTTGGGGGATACCCACCGGCCGACCATCGGAGGGACCGACCGGCTGGCGGCCCGACCGACCGACCGACTATCGGAGGGCCCGACCGGCTGGCGGCCCGACCGACCGACCGACTATCGGAGGGCCCGACCGGCTGGCGGCCCGACCGACCGACCGACTATCGGAGGGACCGACGGACGGCTCTGACTGGCCGATCGTAAGTCGGGCGACAGGCCGACGGACGCCATCAGCGGCTAACTGCGGCCATTCCACAGTCCATTCCCGACCGACTAAACCCAGAGGTCCGGTAGCCGACCCACATGAAGCTCGCCGACCGACGGAGGAGTCCGACGCCACTCAGCTGGCCACCGACCCTGGGTCGGCCGACTCCACCAACCGCCGTACGGCCGCCAGACGTTGTCAGCTCTGACACGGACATGCGGCACAGTTACCTAGGGGCATTGTCCCGCCGAGAGCCGGGTCAACCCTGGTGATTAGACGGCTACACGGCGACATGACATTTTCACGGCGGCTCTGACAGCCTACAGTGAGTTGACAGTTCCTCACTTGTCCGCGCCATTAATGATGGCGCCATACCGTGCTCCACTATATATACCGGGGAAGGCAACAGTGCAAGGGATCGATCCGCCCGTCTCTTCCACATACGCAGGCTCGCTCCTCTCTCTCCCTCTCCCTCTCCCTCTCCCTCTCCTTCTCAGAGCTCTCTGTCTGCATTTCACTGTTGCCCAGTCACCTCTCTGACTTGACCGTCGGAGGGTCCCCGCCGGAGCCGCCTCCGGTCAGTGCGGACTTCTTTTTGCAGGTGCACGCTTTCCGGCGATCGGGCGACGAGGTGATTGGCCGCAACAGACACTAACACAAGTTACCCAAAATTCGGAAGATAGAAACGGAGAGATTTTTATATAAGACGGCTCGCGGTGAAAATGCTTTCGAAAAGACCTTCAAATCCTTACCCAAAAAAAAAAAAAAAAAAAAAAAAACGAAAAGAAAAGACCTTCAAACCGACTCAAGGTTCTTTTTCAAACCTTAGCTACTCGCTCGCCGTAATGCAAGAAATGATGGTTTCAAGCAATCATTTAATTGACAGGGACATGGAAGGGTCTCTAATTTTTTTAATTTAAGGAAGTGGTTGTTGTTTACTTTCGCTATTTCCACCATGGGAAGCATTTGTGGCCGCGGGAAGACTTGTTAGACAAAACGTAACCGAGTGGACCGGGCCACATTTTGAAGAGGCATAGGTCAGAGCGTAAGATTTTCTTCCATAAGATGGAGCAGTTGGAAACCCGTGCAATATAATATATATAGTAGATTCCCAAAACATACAATGATGCACTAATTATATGTTGAGAAAGTTTTATGGAAGCTTGGGCAGCTCTGATCCCTGCTCTATAAAGTATAGAGAGGGTTTTGAGCTGAGCCCAAACTGAACCGCCTTACATAATCCTACTCAGCTCAATTATTCACGAACTGTGGTGCTCGATGAGTGCATTGATCTTTATTCACGAGAAAATTATTTGATATATTGTTGTAATCCTATCAATTTATAAAATACTGATAATTATATTAATAGATATGTTTAAATTAATAATTACATGAACACATCAATATATTTGAGGATCATATTAGCTGCACCATCGACCGTGACAAAAATTTTGAAGAACTACTCTCAAGCCCTGACAAAAAAGAATGCATGATACAACCTGTATTGCCATTTACAAATTTTTAACTCTATTATATTTTCTATTAATTGTACTTCTATTAATTTTCTCTCATAAAATAATATCTAGAAAAGAGTGAAAATGCATAATTACCGTAAAAGATTGCATCAATTGGCAATGGTGCCGTAAGACTTCGAGAGAGTGCTGATATGACTAGAGCTGGATGCTATTCGGGATCCAGGATGCCAAAAAATACCTAAAAAAAAAGTCCGCACTCGTTGGGGGCATTCCAATGGAGGATCCTACGACGCCTAAGTTAGCCGGAGCTTGAGAATAGTAAAGAAAAAAGAAAGAGGATGTGGGAGAGCGGAGTACTCTTCTCTTTGTTTTTCTCTCTAGTTGAGCAATTGCTTACTTGAGGGTCCTCTTCGTACCTTCTTAATATGAAGGTTGAGCCTATAGACTGTTAGCTGGAATCTATAGGTCTGTCAAGCTTGATTCTCTAGGTTGTTAGGCCATGTTTTGGCCATTCACTAGAGGATGACTTCCGTCCATTAATCTTTGGAACAAGATCGTTAGTCGTGCATGTCTGCCACGGGCTTCACTCACACAACTAGTCGAGTTAGTATTCTAAAATGGAAATAGGGTCAAGGTCCCAGGCCAGCATCTGGTGCGACTTCGCCAAATCGTCTTGGACGCACCCCAAAGAGAGGGGTCAATCCGGTCGGTGGTTCACCTCCACAACACTTGCCCCCCACTTCGGAGTTTGAGATGGCTTTGGGCTTCGGGGTGAAGGAAGTAGTTGATCTGGTAGCTGGCCGTCGATCTGGTTCCCTCTTGGAAGTGTCTACTTTAATATGCTTGGAGGGAAGAGCTTTTGGGAGCTAATGATGTGTCATTTTGCGATCCGTACTATCATTATTAGAGAAGGGAGGTCAAGGGGTCGCGGATAATGCCTTGGAGAAAAGAGATCTGAAGATAGGGTGCGATGAAGGATCGCGACATCTATTGCTTGCAATACTGGTCAAGTGGTAAGATCTAGCGATTGGATGGCTAAATCCATACTATTGGTGGTCTGTATAAATAGACCATTCATCCAGTCAAATTTTCTACCATCCAATCATCAATTGCTCTCTTGTTATTATAGTTGTCAGAGGAAGGCTCTTTCTTCCTCCTGCTAATGTTGTTTCCATTAGTGCTTGAGATCTCCTTATTTTTTTGTCCAGAAGCAATGCAACATTCTCTCTCATCCATCAAAATGATGATGAAGAGGAGGATGAGTTCTTCGGGCAGGGAGTCATCATCCAAGAGGCCGAGGAGTATCCAGCTAGTATTTCCTACTCTTGTTCTATCACGATCCCAAGAGGCATCAAATGTAAATCCGATGGTGGGATCGGGGATGAGCCGGTGGTGGTTAGGTTGCCACAGTCCACTACGTCGATAACCTCAGAGCCGCTTTAGGCTTCTCTTCTTTTGGGCTAGGTCTAGCCTTCTCCCGAATTGTCAAGTGGGTTGGCGAGGCTCGGGGCAGATCCAACCTTGCTTGGAGGCGAAGGGGGGTCACCACCATCATGGAGTCGATACAGAGGGATGCTACTATGCTTTAAGACCATCAGCTCACCCGAGAGCTGATGGAGTCGATTTTGATGCCAGTCAACCGATTGGAGAGGAGGTCTCGCCCCTCAGACAAGGTTGTAGAGGCCAATTATGCTAGTCTTCTTAGGGTGAGTCACTAACTTTCGTGCTTATTCTAATCTTTTGATCATGCCTTTCTGACTATTGTTCTTTCATGCAGCTGGCACACGATATCTCCATCCTTGATTGGGAGCTCCAGACGGTCAAAACTCAGGCGAGGGCCACAAAGGGGCCCAGAAAGGCAATTGAGCACAAGCTAAGGTTCACTGAGGCTGTGGGGGTAGCTATTGCTAAGGCTAGATCCAAATGCATCAATGAGTATAAGTCTTTGGTAGATTTCGAGAACGAAGTCGTTGAGGCATCCTCGGTCATCTTCATTCATAGCTTCCAGGACTGCAAAGCTCATATGTAGCGGATGATCCCCAAGTTGGACCCAAGACGTCTTCATCTTGAAAATAGTGATGAAGAGGTCGGGATGTTCTTATCGAATGAAGATTAGTTTCTTTTCTTTTTATAGTTTCTTTTGATGTTTTCTTTTTGATAACTTTTGTAATAAACTTTAATTAATGAAAAATATATTTTTATTATATTTACCTTCCAAACAAAGCTCTTTGTTTCTTCTTAGTGCCTATGTTGATTAACTTGTGTTGCAGACAAGGGCTCAGATGGCTCATATAGGTCGGATGGATCGGTCTCTGCACTCGAACTAGGGTCTTCCTTAACTTTTTTCAAAGTACTTATTTCAGCAGCATATGACAGGTGAATTTTTAAAAATTATAGGCTTGTTTGCACACCACATGCTAGATGCTAATGGGTGCCGTACCATCCTCTACGGATTAGAGAAACTAATGCATCTTGTGGTCGCATGGTGGAGAATCGTACAATCTTGAGGTCTAGTGGGGTGTAGCCTTTAATACTGGTATCATCTAATAAAGATGATACATTAGAAAGGACAATCAGAGCTCCTTCTTCCAAGGGATGTGGTTCTTGAGGCCCTTCGAGTAGCGACACTTGTGACATGGACAGTGGGATGTTTGAATACATTCAGGCCTGTGCCCCCTATGGATAAGGGTCCTGCTATTCGAGACTGATCTTGCCCTAGTCAACTTCCACAATGTCATGGGAGAATTCTTCATCACGCATCAAAGGATCGTCATAGCTTTCCTCTATCTGGGGAAGTCTTCTCCTTTCTTTGGTCAGTCGCAGAGTACTTCGAGGGAATGCGCCAATGAGCATCCCACTTTGGCATGGGATGCATTGAAAAATTCTACCGTTCTAGCTGTGAAGCTGCAATGGTGGTCACCTGGGTCCTTCCAACTCCACAAAAAAATCTTGGACCTTTCTAGAGGGCTGTCTTTTGCCCCCACAAGGTAGCTTTTCGGCCCTCATTAAAGAAATATCCTAGAGATGGATAGGTTTTCGAGAAAAAATTGGTTACGCCATCCTCGATAACCTTTAGTAGGGGCTGGTGATCGTCAAAAGGGAGTTTCTCCTTGTGTGCATCATCGAAGATGGCATCGAGCGATGTTCGATTCTTCGTCAGAGGATGTCGATTGAGCCAATAGAAACTGTTCGAGTCCGAACCTTGTATTTTTTTTTTTATTGTAACGAGTCTTGCTCGAATAAGATTAACTTGTAATAAACTTTGTTTGGAATGTGCATGGATCTTTTGAATGAAGTATTTCTTTATCGATATTTTCTATATGTTTCTTTCAGAGTTTTTTCCTCTTCGAAGTGAGGTCCTCGAGGGGTTGGCCCTTCTACAGTTATTGTTGGTGGCCTCAAGTGGCCGCACGGGATCCCTAGAGGGTTAGCTCCTTTGCCATCTGCTGTGGCCTTCGTTTCGACTTGCCCATGAGCAAAGAGCATCAGGTGGCTAAGCAGGATCTCTGAAGAGTTAGCCCCTTTGCTATCATCACTATAGTCTCTGCTTTGACTTGTCTATAAGCAAGATGCACCAGTGGCCAGGTGGGGTCCCTAGAGGGTTAGCCTCTTCTGCTTCATCATCGTGGCTTCAGCTTCGACTTGCCCGTAAGCAAGAAGCACCAAGTGGCCTTATGAGGTTTCCAAAGGGTTAGCCCCTTCATCTTTATTGTCCTGACCTCCGATTCGACTAATCCATGGGTAATAAGCACCATGTAACTATGTAGGATCCTCAAAGGGTTAGCCCCTTCATCTTTATTGTCGTGGCCTCTATTTTGACTTGTCCATGGACAAAGAGTACCATATAGCCAAGCAAGGTCTCCGAAGGGTTAACTCCTTCATCTTTACTGTCGTGGCCTCTATTTTGACTTGCTCATGGGCAAAAAGCACCATGTGGCTAGGCGAAGTCTCCGAAAGGTTAGACCCTTTATCTTTATTGTCATGGCCTCCATTGACTTGCTCATGGATAAGGAGTGCCATGTGGTCAAACGGGGTCTTCGGAGAGTTAGTCCCTTCATCTTTATTGTCATGGCCTTCGACTTGCGTATGGTCAAGGAGCACTATGTGGCCAGTCAAGATCAGACTCGGGTGTCCTCAGATCTTCGCATCTATGAGATCACCAAATATCAAGAGCTCCGAAGAACTTCTTTATGCTTTCACAGACATCAAGCCACCTTCAGTCTTCGAGCCTCGGGACATTCGAGGCTTCATCCACGTATGGGGTCCAACAAGGGTTCCAGTTCCCTCGACTTGCTTTGGGGCTGGTTCCTCATTGGATTGTTACAAGTCCTAAGAGCTTTCTAAGGCTATATTAGAGGTACTATTGTTGGAATCAAATCTCATTCAGTCTCACCTCAAGTTTGCCCGTGCTTCCTTTGGGTCGGTGGGCAATTTTCGCCTTCAAAGAGCATTATAAAATGAAATGTCAGCCGAACTTTCATTATAAACTAAAATTTTTTTTATATTATGGCTTTGCTATCGCCAACAATATGATGACAACACCATAGCAAGGGGCGTACTCCCCTCGAAAATATTATCAGAAAAGAAAACTATGTCTCTTTTTTCTTTTTAGTTGGGTCTCCTGCCCCGCATGCCATCGATGGAGATGGAGATGGCGTTGATGATGCCGATCATCAGTCAGTTGCCATTGTTCTTTTTGTCAGGTGCTTGGTTTCACTACTTCTGAATGTATTTGCCAAGATAACCTCTTCGAATCAAGACCTCGATCTCATCCTTCAGCTGGTGGCATTCTTAGATATTATGACCATGGTTGCAGTGGAAGCGATCGTACTTCCTCTTACTCCTCCAGTCTGAAGGAGCCTTCATCAGCTCAGGTCGTTGTTGGTACTTCTAGCCCTTGATCTCTATTAGAATCTGGGATTGAGGGATGGACAAAGAGATGTAGCTGTCAAACTGTCGAAATAGACTTCTCGATCTATAGCTCTTTGACAGTTGGAAGGATTCCCCTTTGGCTCGGGCCCTCTGAGGATCTTTTCGATCCCTCTTCTTGTCGAAGATTTTTTTCTTTCTGTCTGCTTATGCACCATCTAGGCTTCCTTCATCTGAGTGTTGTGATCAAGGTGGTGTACCCAAGGCCCAGAGGACCAAGGCTAAGGCCAAGGTCCATCATTCATGAGGGCTTTATGGAGACTCTAGGGCTAGTTAGGCCCTAGGTTGAAAGGCTGTGGGCCTTTCGGGTTCTTGAGGTCTAGGTTATGTGGGCCTCAAGAGACCAACTCTTTATGGGCCAGGTCTGGATCCAGGATAGGTGAGATTAGGTCGAGTCATGGGTGTACATGGGCTTGGGTTAACCTAATCTTCTATAGAGTTGGTCAAGGGAGTTTTGGGTTTGGGTCACTTGACCCTGTGTTTATATATACAAGCACTGTATAGGTTTGATTAAGCCAAGGAATACAAGAACTCTTTCTCCTAAGTCTCTCTCTCTCTTCTCCCTCTCTCTCCAGCTATTCTCCACACCCCAGGAGCAAGAAACCCTAGGGTTTCTTGCTACCAGGTCCATAGAAGGAAAGAAAAGCAAGGGAGGCGCTAGCCCCTCCCCCTTTGTGCCGCCAACTCTCTCTCCTCTCCCTCTCTTGCAGCCATCCAAACATCAGGTCCAGGACCTGAAATCTCTTACGAAGAGGTTGGTATAAGTTCTTCTCAGATCTAGAGTTGATCTGAGGTCGTTTGAGGCACGGGTGAGATCTCCATCAACAGATCTACAGGAAAGGCTGCAGCAGGACAGATCTGCAAGGTCTGGTTCTATCTACCTTTTTCCCTATCTAGAATACCCCGATTTAAGATCTATAAATTGGAAGACCTCGGTCCAGGCCTGATATGGTTGGGTACCAGATCTTGGATTTTTTAGAGGTGATCTTAGAGGTATTCTTTATCTGGAACGAAAGGCTGACGAAGAAGACAGCAACCAGGCTGATTTTGTCAAGGGCCTTCGATCGAATCCAGAAGTCTCCAGATTTGTTCTTTGCTAGTTCTGCTGCACCCAAAGTTCATGGAAGGAGCCAGGATCGTACTCCAATAGTTGGTATTAGAGCCACGATGGTGAGGAAGCAGTTTTGAGCATGAGAAGTTGAAGATCCCAAGTGCTGAAAATTTTCAGCAAGGTACCATCAAGGTATATTCTATACTTCTTGATTTTATATTGCTTGTTTGGCTTGGATCCAATCATGGGCAGCAATATGAAGGTCGATGTCGAGAAGTTTGATGGCAAAAAAAATTTTTTTATGTGGAAAATCCAGGTGGAGGATCTTCTGGTGCAAGCAGATCTGGATCAGGCTTTGGATGAGAAGCCTGAGGGAATGACAGATAGACAGTGGGTATCGTTGGAGAAGAAAGCATGCTCGATGATCAGAGGATATTTGGCGGATACGGCGTTGTATTCGGTGCTGGAAGAAAAGACCCCGAAGGGCCTTTGGTCGAAGTTGCACACCATGTATATGGGGAAGAATATGTGCAACAAGCTAATGCTGAAGAAGAGGTTGTACAGTCTTCGAATACAGGAGGGATCTGATGTGATTGGCCACATTCAGAGGTTTGACTAGTTGTGCATGGAGTTGATGAATATCGGGGTGAAGCTGGATGAGGAGGATAAGTCCCTGTTGCTTTTGTGTTCGCTGCCAGGATCATATGACTCTTTGGTGACTACACTGCTCTACAGCAAGGAGACTCTGAAATATGAGGACATGGTCTCGGTGCTGAGTTCTAATGAGCAAAGAAAAAAGTTGACCAGAGATCGGGCTCCCCAGGAAGGTTTGGCAGTAGGGGAGAGGACAGGTAGAGGTAGAGGCAGAGGCAGAAGCAAGTCCAGGGGGCGGTCCAAGTCCAGGAAGGGAAAGAAAGAGATGAAATGCTTCAAGTACAACGAGTTCGGGCACTTCAAGCGAGAATGTCCACTATGGAAGAGCAAGAAGGGAGAAAGAAGTGGCTCAGAATCAGTGAGTGCAGTTGCTGGGCAGCAAGTGGAGGATGATCTACTTGTGGTATCAGATGGTCACAGGCATTACACAGAGGAGTGGATACTAGACTCTGCGTGCTCACATCACTACACACCACACAGGTCTTGGTTTGCAACATACACCAAGACAGATGAGGGATCAGTGACTCTAGGCGACAATCATCCTTGCAAGATGGCTGGGATAGGGACAGTCAGGGTGAAGATGTTTGATGGGATTGTGAGGATATTGACAAATGTAAAGTACGTCCTGGAGCTGAAAAAGAATCTGGTGTCACTAGGCTACTTGGAGCGCAGTGGATACAGCTTCAGCAGTAGGACTAGAAGCGGAGTATTAAACATCTCCAATGGAGCTATGGTAGTGATGAGAGGCAGAAAGTTGGATAATAACCTCTATCGCATGGAGGGATCTGTGGTGACCGAAGAGTCTGATGCAACAGTTGTAGCACAGGACCAGCAGGGGGCTTACAAGATATGGCACTACCGCCTAGGCCACATGAGTGACAAGGGGCTAAGGGAGTTGAGCAGGAGAGGACTCATCTCTGATCTGGAGGATGGTGCTACAGGAGAGATCTGTGAGCCTTGTCAGATGGGAAAGCAGAGGAGAGTTCAGTTCAACATCAGTACAACCCGTAGTGCAGCCCCTCTGGAGTTAGTACACACGGATGTGTGGGGACCAGCCCCAGTTTCAGCTAAGAATGGGGTCAGATACTTCATGACCCTGATTGATGATTTCTCAAGGAAACTCTGGATTTACTTCATGAGAGAGAAGTCTGAGGTCTTCACCAAGTTCAAAATCTAGAGAGCTGAGGTGGAGAAGGAGCAGGGGAGGAGCGTGAAGTGTCTGAGGTCAGACAATGGCGGAGAGTATACCAGCAGAGAGTTCCAGGACTACTGTGAGGAGTGTGGGATCAGGAGACACTTCTCAGTTAAGGAGACTCCACAGCAGAATGGGGTGGCCAAGAGGATGAACAGAATACTTTTGGAAAAGACACGATGCATGAGGCTGTAGGCAGGGCTTCCAAAGGCGTTCTGGGTTGACACAGTTGACGCAGTGGGTTACTTGATCAATCGGTCACCTCACACCAGATTGGATGGCAGGCTTCCAGAGGAGGTGTGGTCTGGGAGGACAGTTAGGCTGGGCCATCTACGGGTATTTGGGTGCATGGCCTATGTGCACATTGGAGCTGGTGAGCGGAGTAAGCTAGACGCCAGATCATGCAAGATGGTGTTTCTAGGCTATCTGCGAGGAGTTAAGAGATACAGACTGTGGGATCCCTTGGAAAAGAAGGCCATCATTAGTTGGGATGTGACTTTTAATGAGGAGTCAGTCCTACGGAGGCGAACAGGCATGGAAGAACAGCAGGAGGAGGTCCAGCAGAGCGCTGCTGGATAGCTTACCTCTTTGATTTTGCCTCTTGCAGGTACTACGGGAGGACATGACATTCAGATGGAGAACCTACCTAAGGTGTCTCCACAGGTGGAGAGGACTCGGACAGATGATCGAGGCAAAGAGGTCCAGCAGGAGCGAGCTGGATCGAGGACTGATATCGGTGTTGCCCTACACAAGCCCAAGAAGACCATCAGACAATCGGACCGATATGGCTTCAAAGAGATGCTGTCATTTGCCCTAGTGACAGTGAATGGAGACCCATATACGTATCAGGAGGCTATTGAGAGTCAGGACAGAGAGCGGTGGGTCCAGACGATGTCCGAGGAGATGCAGTCTCTCCACCAGAATCAAACGTGGTGATTGGTGAAGTTGCCACAGGGGAAGAGGCCCATGGGCTGCAAATGGGTCTACAGTCGCAAGGAAGGGCCTTCAGAGCAGGGAGGTATCAGATTCAAGGCGAGGTTAGTGGCCAAAGGATACTCCCAGAAGGAAGGCATCGACTTCAGCGAGGTCTTCTCTCCTGTTGTCAGACATACTTTCATCAGAGTGTTGCTGAGCATTGTAGCAGCTCAGGATTTAGAGCTGGAGCAGATGGATGTCAAGATGGCATTCCTCCATGGGCATTTGAGGAGAGGATTTACATGGAGCAGCCAACCGGTTTCAGGGATCCAGGATCAGAGGAAAAGGTTTGTTTGTTGCAGAAGTCGCTGTACGGACTGAAGCAGTCGCTGAGGCAATGGTACAAGTGGTTCGACTCCTATGTGCGCAACATTGGACTTTTCAGGTGTGAGTTTGATCCCTGTGTTTATGTTCAGTCTCTTGAGGATGGTTCTAGGGTGTTCCTACTCTTGTATGTGGATGACATGCTTATAGCATGCAAGAGTAGGAAGGTTGTGCAGGATCTGAAGGCATCCTTATCTCGAGAGTTTGAGATAAAGGATTTGGGCCCTGCAAGGAAGATCCTAGGCATGGAGATTTTCAGAGACTGAGCTCGGAGGGTGCTGCATCTATCTCAGGGGGGCTACATACAGAAGGTCTTAGAGAGATTCGGGATGAAGGGAGCAAAGCCGACGGAGCTGCCACTTGCCGGTCACTTCAGACTCTCGAAGACCATGGCACCACAGACTGAGGTGGAGGCTCAGGAGATGGAGACGGTCCCTTATGCTTCAGGAGTTGGGAGCTTGATGTATGTGATGGTCTGTTGTAGGCCAAACATCGCTCATGCAGTGAGTCAGGTTAGCAGGTTCATGGCGCAGCCTGGCAGGGAGCACTAGAGAGCTCTGAAGTGGATATTCAGATACCTAGCGGGTTTAGTTGGAGTTGGCATCTGCTACGGACAGCGAGGAGGTGCAGTGGGATACTCTGACATGTCTAGAGAGGCTCAGGGGCTGATTGGCGGTTATATAGATGCAGACTTTGGTTGAGATGTGGATACCCGGAGGTCTACGACAGGCTTCATCTTTAGCCTGTATGGAGGTCCTATTTCTTGGAGATCGAGTCTGCAGCCTATCACGGCCCTATCCACTACAGAGGCAGAATACATCAGGCTGACAGAAGCAGCTAAGGAGGCAATTTGGCTGAAGGGTTTGTTGACGGAGATGGGCCTTACTCAGGAGGCCATTAGAGTGCACTGTGACAGCCAGAGTGCACTTCTATTAGCACAGAACTCAGTCTATCATGCAAGGACAAAGCACATCGACATTCGGTATCATCAGATCAGGGAGCTTGTGGAGGATGGCGAGGTGGAGCTGGTAAAGGTACACACTAAGGAGAACCCAGTTGATGCACTTACGAAGGTACTTCCACGAGATAGCTTTCAGAGATGTGTTGAGCTGATTCGGTTGATGGACAGAGTGGAGCTGGTTGAGGCCTTGGGACACCAAGGTGGAGATTGTTGTGATCCAAGTGGTGTGCTCAAGGCCCAGGGGACCAAGGCTAAGGCCAAGGTCCATCATTCATGAGGGCTTCATGGAGACTCTAGGGCTAGTTGGGCCCTAGGTTGAAAGGCTGTGGGCCTTTCGGGTTCTTGAGGTCAGGTTATGTGGGCCTCAAGGGACCAACTCTTTATGGGTCAGATCTGGGCCCAGGATATGTGAGATTAGGTCAAGTCATGGATGTGTATGGGCTTGGTTAACCTAATCTCCCATAGAGTTGGTCAAGAGAGTTTTGGGTTTGGATCACTTGACCCTGTGTTTATATATACATGTACTGTATAGGTTTGATTAAGCCAAGAAATACAAGAACTCTTTCTCCCAAGTCTCTCTCTCTCTTCTCCCTCTCTCTCCAACTATTCTCCATGCCCCAGGAGTAAGAAACCTTAGGGTTTCTTGCCGCCAGGTCCATAGAAGGAAAGAAAAGCAAGGGAGGCGCTAGCCCCTCCCCCTTTGTGCCGCCAACTCTTTCTCCTCTCCCTCTCTTGTAGCCACCCAAACATTAGGTTCAGGACTTGAAATCTCTTGCGAAGAGGTTGGTACAAATTTCTCTCAGATCTGGAGTTGATCTGAGGTCATTTGAGGCACGGGTGAGATCTCCATCAACAGATCTACAGGAAAAGCTGCAGCAGGACAGATCTGCAAGGTCTGGTTCTATCTACCTTCTTCCCTATCTAAAATGCCTCGATTCGAGATCTACAAATTGAAAAACCTTGGTCCAGGCCTGATCTAGTTGGGTACCAGATCTTGAATTTTTTAGAGGTGATCTTAGAGGCGTTCTTCATCTGGAATGAAAGGCTGACGAAGAAGATAGCAACCAGGCTGATTTCGTCAAGGGCCTTCGATCAAGTCCAAAAGTCTCCAGATTTGTTCGTTGCTAGTTCCACTACACCCAAGGTTCATGGGAGGAGTCGGGATCGTGCTCCAACACTGAGTATACTTTTGGGCTTTGGCCAATAGGTGGGCATAGTCTCTTATGAAAGTCTTATCAAGGGAGAAGATGAGGTACTCCTTTTGAAGTCCTCACTTGAGCACCAATATTGCCACTGACTCATCGAGGTTGTGCACCTCGAGCATAGTGGTGTTGAAGCATGCGAAATAGTCATGCAGCGATTCATCCTCTTCTTGTTCGAGAGAGAAGAGGCTATCAAAATTTTTTGGTTCAGCTCGGCTACTATCAAAGTGGGCAATGAACAGTTTGCTGAGCTACTCGAATGAATAGATGAACTCGGATTGGAGTCCTGAGCACCATGCCTGTGCTAACTTTCTGAGGGTGGCTGAGAAAACGAGACAGAGGAGGACGTCTAAGGCACTATATAGCATCATGAGGATTCTGTAACCCTGCATATGATCAAGGAGATCCATGGAGCCATCATATGGCTCCAACTGAGGCATCTTGAACTGAATCGAAATCGGTTCTCTTAGAATGATCTGAGAGAAAGGATGTTGGGAGTTGAAGTTGAGGCCGTTATTGCTTTGGTGAGGCCCACTCTGGACTTCACCAAGGTAGTGCCTGATGTCTTAGACTTTCTTCTTGAGCTCCTTCTCTTACCATGATCTTTCGGGCCTAGGGGAGTAGGTCAGGGTCAAATCTCCAATGCAGGAAGAGCTTTTCGACTGTGCCTCCTCCCTCAAGCTCCGACAAGAGGAGGATCGGGCCGCAAAGGTAGAAAAATGATGGGAGTATCATTGAGGGGTGGATTTCGAGCATTAGGAGTGAGATCATCAACTGCAATAGGAAGGAGCCATCTGGAGATTTGACTCCGCACATTGCTGTTGCTCCATCACTTGCTGGAGTTATTGCACGACACTGATCAATGCCTGGATCTAGTGAGCCAGTGCATCGAGCGACGGTGGGTCTATTGTGGTTGGGGGTTGCACTGTAACAAACCCATGGACAGCACTATCTGGTTGTGATGGATCGATTATCGATGGAAGGCGGTGGAGTTCTATGCTCTCATCCACACCATACTCTCTTTTCTTTTCAACAAGGTTTAAGCCCTTCCTCTAGTGCCAATTTGTTACCACAAAACTTCAGGAGAGTACTGATATGGCTGAAGCTGGATGCCTTGTCAGAGTCGAGACGCTGGAGGAAATCTGCAAGGGAAGTCTGCACTTACCAGGGGCATTCTGACGAGGGATCCTCTGATGCCTAAATTAGTCAGAGCTTGAGAACAATAAAGAAAAGCAAGAGAGGATGTGGGAGAATGATGTATTCTTCTTCTTGTTCTTCTCTCTGATTGAGCTTGCTTATCTGAGGATTCCCTTTATATCTCTTTTGTATAGAGGTTGAGCCTATAGACTATTAGCCAGAATCTATAGATTTGTTAGGCCTAATTCTCTAAGCTATTGCACCACATTCTGGCTATTCACTAAAAGATGACTTCTACCCACTAATCTTTGAATTAAAGTCATTAGTCATGGATATCCATTGTGGGCTTCACTTGTGTGACTAGTCGAGTTGGTATTTTGAAATGGGTGCGGGGTCAATATCCCTAGCCAGTATCTGGTGGACTTCACCAAATCGTCTAAGGCACGCCCCAAGAAGAGGGTCAATCCGATCAGTGGGTTACCTCCATAATAAGTGAACACTTAACTAGCATCCGACATGTCCAATACATATGAATTATGAAAAAAAAATGAAAAAAAATATAGTGAGGGGATGGAGGCAAAGTCACAACACCAAATAATAATGAGGCATAAAGTTATTTATGAAACATTTCTATATAATAGTAAAAACAAGAAAAATGGCTCATGATATATATAATTTTGATGCATTTGAATGTAAATAGAGGGAACAAATATTCTAGATAGGAAGAAAAAAATCAAAAATACAAGTGGAATAGAAGTACTATGGGCAACAATGGCAATGTTGGCTACAAACAAAGAATGCCCCACACTACATTTGCTTGAAGGTCAAATAGCTAACCAAGTCCACATAACTAAATCATCGTGGCCATCTCAAACCCTACCACCTCATGAAGACCCCTTTTTTGGACTCCACTACCTCCTCGATCCTAACCTGAAAGGGAAAAAAAGGGAGAAAATAAATACGAAGAGGGAAGAGAATTGTGTTGGCATCATAAGACTGTGGATCACTCTAGTATATTTAATGAGAACATAGATATAGATGGATTTTGACTTGTGGTTGTGCCCCATTTGATCTCACAGTCCATCGTATACAAAAATATTTTGCTGTTGATATTTCATAATTAGAAAGAAGTTGTGACAACTCTATTTCATCCCTTCTTCAATGGACAAATTAGTTTTATGGCGGATAAATTAGGTTCTGACCCACATAATTGTTGCAACGGTGTACCGAGATACTTTGGGTTTCATGGCCATAACGGTCAACATCTCCTACTTGGATATGAAAATCAAAAATTTTTTCCACTAGTTCCAAGCATGTACACACACACACAATATATATAATACAAAGTACCTAGGAGTTTTGCACGCTTAGATAGATTTATCCTTTAGCATACTAGGCTTGAGGTTTAACATGTCTAGCTGATATCAAGTACAAATTCTTCTAGTAATTCCTAACTTAGATATAAGATATTTCTAAGTCATATCATATCAATATGCATATAAAATGCTTCAGTATTAACATCTTTTGTTAGAGGATCGGAGCAACTATATTAGCAAATGATAAATAACTAGTAATAACCTTTTTGTTTTCAATAATAACACATACATGATGATATTAAACTCGAATATGTTTACGTCTTGAACTATTGGATCCGCTATCAATGAGTGCAATTACTACTTGATTATTACAATATATATTAGGAGATCCAGTAGGAATACCAAGTTTCATATAATTTATAAAATGTTATATCCACATCGCATAAATAGATGCTATACCCAAGGTTTTATATCCCAATGGAATAGAGGCATCCCAACCATTCCATTCTATTTTCGTGAGAAAATAGGACTGGGATGGGTTCGAGACTCTAAATCCTATCCATACAGGAAGAGACGAAGAAAGAAGAAAGAACAAAAGGAAGAAAAGATGAAGAAAAGTAATAAGTAAAAGAAAAGAAGAAAAATGAAGAAGAAAGGAAAGAAAGAAAGATAGAAGAAAAAGAAAAAAAAAAAAAAAAAAAAGAAGAAAGGGAGAGATGGAGGATATACATCCAGATGCATGATCAAAACTGCTATAGAAATAGGAGGGGATAGTGAGGCATCTCATTTCATGGAGAAATCAGGATATTTTCATCCCATAAGATTTAAAATCTTAGCTATAACAAATAATATATTCCGCCTCTTGTGTATACCTAGCAACATAATCTTATTTTTTTGCTAGAACAAGAGATAGCGGCATCACAAAAAAAAAAAAAAATCCAAGATGTTGATTAACAACCATCCACACCACCAACAAAATAGGCATCATAGTAGCCATTTACTTTTTAATTCATTAGCTTGACAGCATGACTTTAGACTTTTAGTTCCTTTGATATATCATTTTTTCTTTTTTTTTTTTGCTACTTTCCAATGAAATATGCCTAGATTATTTTGATATTTACTAACTAGACTTATAGCATAACTTATATCAAGTCTATGCAAAATATCGCATGCATCAAACTTCCTACTGCTTGTGCATAAAGAATATTTATTATTTATTATTCTTCAACTGAACAATCTTTACTCAATTTTAAACTTTTTTCAACAAGAGTAGATACTGGTTTGCAATTATCCATTTTAAATGTTTTAAGAACATACCATGATATCATTCCTGACTTAAACAAAGCATTTTAGATTTTGTAACTCTAATAATTTTAATATCTAAAACATAGGATGCTCCTCCCATATGTCCTTCATTTCAATTTGAGAGTTTAGCCATGATTTAATTTTCTCAACCATTTCTAAGCTAGTTCCAGCAAGAAGTATATCATCAACATACAAAGAAAGAATTATGAAATAGCTCCTACTCTTCATCATATATGCATAATGATCCAACTTGTTAACTACATACCCTAACTTTAAAATTGCATTATAAAAAATAAAATGCCATTGATGAGAAGATTGTTTCAACCCATATAAAAATTTCTTGAAACAATATACTTTATTTTCTTATCTCTCTATTATAAAACCTTTAGATTGCTCTATATAGATTTTTTTCATTCAATTTATCATTATAAAAAGCTACTTTTAATCTAGTTGTATAAGATATAAATCATAAGAAGCAACAATAGCAAAAATTATTCTACTAGATGTATATTTTACTATAAAAGTATAGATACTAGCAAAATCTATACCTCCTTATGCCAATCTAGCTTTGTGTTATCAATAGAACCTTCATATCTAAAATTTTTTTTCAATATCCATTTGCAGCCTGTAGATTTTCTACTTTTTGGTAGCTCACATAATTTCTATGCTTGTTAACCATTTATTAGATTCATATGTGATTGTTATATAAATCACATCTACATTTTTAGAGTTTTCTATTTCTTCACTTAAATGAACATAATAATCTCTTAAATATGATGTAAGTTCTCTAAATCTTTTTTTACCACGGTTGATCTAAACTTTGTTTACCATTTTCATTGACATCTCATTATTTAATTTAAATGGACTTATTTCATCAATTGTTTCTAAAATTCATTAATTATTAATGGTTTGTTTTTGATATGTTATTCTAACAATAATATTTCTCTACTTTCCACTAGACCTTTTTCTTCATAATAAAATCTATATCCTTTTGAAGAGGTTGTGGTACTAATACATAAACTAATGAACCCTATTTTCTTAAATTACTTAGATCAAATTTTTTCAGTTGTCTATAATTCATATGGGGTTGACCCTATAGCTTTACTAGGAGCACTATCTAACATATATGTGGTACTTAATATTTCCCCTAGAAAATTTTAGGCAAAGAAGCACGAGCAAGCACTAATCCAGTCATATCTAAAAGGGTTCTATAGTAATTAATTATATTTTCTTTAAAAAGATTATCAAACTCGCTTGAGTTATATATACTCACCCTTCTATTAGTTCTATATAGAGATGGCAAAATATGAGTCAACCTGCCAACACGATTCTTGTTCGAACCACCATAAGTAGATTTAGGTTTGGGCTAAATAGATTGGGATTGTAAATAAGTCAACCTATTTAACCTATTTAATATTTAGGTTGAGTTCAGATTTCGAAAGTCTAACCCATTTAACTCGTTTAATTTATTTAATATTTGAGTTGGGTCATGTTGGTGCAAAATTCTGTCGAATTCGGAGAAGCTGGAGCTGGGATGACCGCGGCCGCCGTCGGGACCTGCAAAGAAAGTCTAAACCGGAGTTGGGGGTACTCTGGCAAGACCCTCCGACGCTCAAGTCAGTACTCTGCTTCAACAAAAATGGAGTGCTCGAGCAAAAATTTTGGCAGAGTTTCGAGATAGAATTACCAGCCTCTGAAGAACGTATCTGGGGGGTCTTTATTTATAGACGGAGGGTGTAACTGACCGACAGCGATGTCTGTAACCATCTGGTAGTGGACCGCTCAGAGCCGCGTGGGGTTTGTTACAGAGAGTAGTGGCGTCAGGGGTTGTTCAAGGCCATGTGGAACTAGTTGCGGATAGTGGAGTGGTGTCCGTTGTCGGGACTTGCCAGAGAGAGGTGGGGCTGCATGAAATCCTTTGCAGTGAGTAGAGCGGGATGACGGTTTTTGTCGTAGCTTGTCAGAGAGTGGAGCAAGGTAGTGGCCCTTATTGTGGCTTGTCAGAGAGTGGAGAAAGGTAGTGGCCCTTGTTGTGGCTTGTCAGAGAGTTTGGATCCGTCGGTCGAAGCTCGACTGGGATGCCTGATGGAGCAGAATGGCTCTTTACATCATCGTTCTAGGAGAGGCTCGGATATTTCAAGGTCGCTGACGAATCTACTATTGTCGGATGCTTCGGGTGCTAACGTTTCAAGTAGGAGTCACCTGCTGCAGGAGCTCGGACGGAGATTTTTGTTGACGAAGTCCTGAGAAGTCCGTCTGGAATTTATCTGATGCGGAAGCTCATCTGAAGATCGTCCATCAAGGAAGTCCAATTTTATGGGGAGCCTAGTAGGAGGTCAGCCGGCGATGGACTTCGGATAGCACTGGGGAGGCTCAGCAGACATCGGAGGTGATCGGCTATCGCAGGGACCCAGTTGCAGGAGCTCGTCCATCATAGAAGCTCATCCGGAATCCATCCGCTGGAGAAGTTCGGACGGGCTTCGGTTCTCGTGAGAGGTCGAAAAGGGGCTGCTTATTGTAGGAGCTCGAGCGAGGATCAGTTGTCGTGGAAGCTCGGAGTAGTGTCCCACTGTAGAAGCTCGTCCAGAGCCCACTCGCTATTGGGTAGCTCGGTTGAAGTCTACCTGTAGTAGAAGTTCGGAAGAAATTTATTTATAGTAGAGGCTTGAATGAAATTTACTTACAGTAGATGTCTGGGATAGACAACCTGCTGTAGGAGTTCGGAGTAGACCGTTCATAGTAGAAGTTTGGCTCTCGCAGGAGCTCGATCGGGATCCGAAGAGCGGTCGACCATTGTAGAAACTTGAAAGGAGTCTGGTTATCATAGAAATCTTATTGTCGGGGAAGCTCGGATGCTGACGAAGCCCGGAAGAAGTTTGGGGGTAGTCGGTTGCTGTAGAAGGTCGGCTAACAGTGGGGTCCTGAGGGCCTTTGGGGTGGCCCTGTGGATGAATGCAGAAGTTCATTGTCGAAGAAGTCCGGATGGCCGAGGGAGTTCGGAGAGACGCCACATACAAGGTCGGGAGCCGGAAGAGCCCCGAAAGATCGATCTTTTACACACTTCGATCGGGGGGGGGTATTTTATACCCAACACCAGTCTCTCTACTTCTGAGTTCGGGTTCTGAATGAAGAAAATGCTGAGAAATTCTCACGATCGAAGCTGCTCTCCTTGATTTTCGCACCCGACGGTTGCCAGATATTTTGACGTTCGGCATGCTGGTACTGGAGCCTTTTCGGAAAAGGTTTCTTCTTTTTCGAATTCCCGTCGGGGTGTGGCTCTAGGTACGGCATAATAATGACTCTGTCAGCTGCCAACCGTTTCCAACAGTCTGTCGAGGTGAGTGGGACACGCGGCGAGTGTAGACTGGCCAGAGGAGATCTGCAATCATTATTACGTCGGATCCCGAGGTTTATTCAAACACGTTCCCCTCCTTCAAGGGTTCCACCTTGCTTGAGAGAATCCCTCGGTTCCCCTCTTCTTCCCCGAGAGCTCCAGCTTCCTCTAGCATCCTTCCCGGCCTTAGGCATCCCTCGGGTCGACCTCCACCATCCTTGCCGTCTCCCTGCACTCCTGGGGTCAATCTAGGTCAGTTTCGAAACTTTTTGATATTTTTTCATCTTTTTTTCTTCGTATTCTGTTCGTTTAGCTTTCTCGGAGATCTTTTTGCTATTTTTCTTGATTTTTTGAGATTTTTGTGGCTTCCATTTGATCCAAAATATCATCTGATATCTCCTCTTCTAGCAGTTCTAGGAGTTTGTCACCCCCAGTTCTTCATAGTACTGGTACCGTAGACGAATCCGTAGCTAGGACTGAACTCTGTCTGGCTTTTTCGTCGGACACCATCTCCGGCTCCTTGACTCCGAATGAACTCTCACTGATAAGGATTCAGTATGGGGTTCCTCCGGAGTACGAGCTGGAGCTTCCCGGGCCATCTGATCGGGCTAGCACCCCTCCTCCCGACCGCTTCTGTTGTCATCACAGTTCTCCATGAAGGACTTGGGTGAAGCATCCTTCATCCTAGGGATGAAGATCTATAGGGATAGATCTAAAAGGATGCTTGGGTTATCCCAGTCCATGTACATAGACACTGTGCTGAAGAGGTTCAGCATAGAGAATTCCAAGAAGGGCTATCTACCGATAGGCCATGGAATTTCTCTCTCTAAGAAGGATTGTCTGACAACTCCTGAAGAGAGAGAGCGTATGAGTAGAGTCCCATATGCTTCAGCCGTGGGATCTATCATGTACGCCATGACATGTACAAAACCAGATGTGGCATACTCACTAGAAGTAGTGAGTAGATACCAATCTGATCCTGGAGAGAATCACTGGAAAGTGTTTAAAGCTATCCTTAAGTATTTGAGAAATACTAAGGACCAATGGTTGGTTTATGGCAAGTCAGATCTGAAACTTGTGAGGTTCACAGACTCTAGTTTTCAATCTGACCATGATGACAGCAGGAGCGTGTCGGGTTATATCTTTACTCTGAATGGTGGAGCCATCTGCTGGAAGAGTTCCAAGCAGCATACTGTGGCAGACTCTGTTTGTGAAGCAGAGTATATCGCAGCATCAGATGCCGCGAAGGAAGCTGTGTGGCTGAGGAAATTCATCAACGAGCTCAGAGTAGCACCCTCCCTCGATGGTCTAGTCCTGCTCTACTGCGACAGCACTGGTGCCATAGCTCAGGTGAAGGAATCCAAAGTACACCAGCGGATGAAGCACATTTTACACCGCTTCCACTCGATCTGAGAGATCGTGGATCGAGGTGACGTCGACCTTCAGAAGATCGACAGAAAAGAGAACCTAGCCGACCCCTTCACTAAGGCCCTGGCAATAAAGGAGTTCGACAACCATAAGTCGAAGGTGGGTATTAGATACTGTGCCGAGTGGCTTTAAGACAAGTGGGAGTTGTTGGAAAATGTGTCCCAAAAAGCCAATCGTCAAGCTGTTGACGGTTGAGCAACCAAGTATTGTAATTGATTTGTTAATAAATAAAATATATTTGGCATCTTCATCATAAGCTTTCATCTTCTAATGAACTCCGTTGTTATGATGAAGTCCTTAGGACTATTTAGATTCGATAAAGAGAGGATTTATCGATTAGTCCTTAAAACTGTTCACGACCAAATGATAGGCTGTTAATAAGGACGACAGCTTCTATCGAGCATAGGTCGCTGTAGGCCATATGGGTTGGTTGTCCTCTTAACCAAGGAGTGTGGAGACACTGGTATGGCATACAGGTGAGATGTAAGGGTACATCGTCATTGAACGTGACCAACTCCAGAGCATTCTACTGTCGAGAATGTCTCTGATGGGATATAGGTATAAGTGTCCCTTAGACTTGAGATCACCTCAGTGACTTGCAAGCAACTCACTGTGCTTTGGTACTGGACTAACTGAATTTCTAATTCAGGGACGGAAGGCTTCTGGGCACAGTCAAGTACTTGCAAAGTCAGAGTGTGATCGAGATGGGATTGACCACTCCAAGAGTTGGAGAAGAATGAGTCGCTGTATTTCAATTTAGCAAAACCTTGGCCAGGGTAATCCATCAGATGGATTTGATATTTTGAAATACAATGTGGACAACCTGATCATAGTTGACAGTTGAGCTCTGGGGTGTCCTATGATCATTTTGGTCAAGGGGATGAATTATATGAAAACTATATCCGCATGGGTTCTAAGGATGTTGTTCTACACATTCGACCTATCCGGTCGTCGGGTATCATTGCTAGATGGTCACTTCGATTGGAATAGGAATTTATTCCTATGCTACCGGCTTAGATTCGGACCTATGAGGTCACACACATTAGAGTTCATGATCCGATCGGATGGTTGATCAACGATTAAGAATCGTTCTAGGGTTAGATGATCAATACGATTGATATTTAACCCAGTGCAAGTGTTGCAGGAGGATCGATTAGCAATTCGATTGCTAATTAGCTTAATTTGATTAAGCCAATGGGCTGAGATTAAGTCTAATTAAATATGATTTAATTAGATTTGATTTGGGCTTGATTGGATCAAGTCCAATTGGTTTATTGGATAAGCCAAGTGCAAGGAAAGACTAGTCCTAGTTCAACTAGGACTTGGGTCAATCTAATTTCTAATTTGATTAGAAAATTAAATCAGATTTAAATCTAATTTAATCTGATTAAATTAGGTTCTTAATTAGGTTAAGACCTATTTTAATTGGGTTGATCTAATTTTGATTTGATTTGGTTTGGGAAACCAAATTAAAACAAGTTATGAGACAGAATCCTAGTAGGACTAGGATTCCACCTTGCACCACATAAACCTTCTCCACGCCCTCTCTCTTATTCAACGCCAATCTCCACTTATTTTGTGCGACAAAAGCCCTCTCCCAGATCTCTCCCACGTTCACAAAAGGTCTCCTCTCTTCTTTCTTACATGGAAGGTGATTTGGATCAAATCTAAAAGGAATAAGTTTGGATTTCGAATTCTATGAGATAGAGTTTTAGAAATCCAAAACTCTTTCAATTTTGCACCGAATTTATCCAAATTTTTTTTGGAATTTTCATGGCTTTTAGGGTTTACATTGTGCACCCTTTTCTGTTGATCCATCCACGAAAATATGAAGGAGGTGCTCAAGAGTTGGGCGTCCCTTTACTTGCCATGTTTGGATAAGCCTTGACTAGGTGTTTGACCTAGACAAGGACTCTATCATATCTCTCTATATAAGACGAGTTTCTTTATGAAATTTTAAGGGGAGATAGTTTTTTGAGAGGCCTTTCTGCCATCCAAAAATCAGAGAGAAATACCTTTGGGTCGTGGAGATATAAAAGACGCAAGTTTGGGTATCTAGAGAGAAAAACGTGAAGAAGAAGAGGGTCTTCTTCTAGGATTTCTATTTTCATATCTTTCCTCCTTCCATCTTGAGTTTCCTGAGAGCGTCTCAGATCTGAAACTCCTCCTTCTACTTTCCATCTTTGGAAGAGTCCAAATCAAGAAGAAGGAGGCACCTGATCAACCATCAAAGAAAGATCAGCGCAGTACTAGCATACTGTGCTGATTTCCTGAAGCAGGACTTCTGATCAAGATTCGTGGGCTCGTGTGGACGACTCCTAGAGGCCGGACGCGTGTGCGGCTTGCAACATCATCCTTAAGCCCAGATCAGCGAGGTTAGAGCGTCTAACTTACAAGGTAATAGATCTGATCTATTATTTAATACATACATTAGATGTAGCTAGTATAGAAACATGTTGATATGATCAACATGTAGTTCATACTATATTTATATATATTTTAATTTTTGATTTAATGCTATGTAATAATCATGTAATAGGATCTTAGATCTAGGGATTTTCTGATCTTAGAAAATAAATTTTGATTTATTTTAGTCTTCCGCTGTATGATCTTGAAAAAGTTTCAAGATCTAACCCTGAAACCCTAGATCTGGTTCCTTCACCCGGGGCCGAAGGGAGGAGGAGAAAGAAGACCCTGGCCCGAAGGAGTCACAGTCGCAGGGCTGCCGCCGAGGGGGCCAGCGGCTCCGAGGAAGACCTGGGGAAAAATTCTTTCAATAACAGGGACTTAATAAAGAGGCTGGTCGAAGGGTGCATTCTGTCCGAGATAGTTGAGAGGATCGTCCTCGTCGATCCTGAGCTGCGGGTCTGGGACTCTCTGGGATCTTTTCTCGAAGTAGGTTAACTCATCCTTTTCCTTCTTCCTGCTTCTTTAACTTATTCTTCAGCCCTCATGTCGACTCCCCGATCCTTCTTGCAGATTGGGCACCAGCTCGTCGCCAACGTCGAGGCGACGAAGATCGTCAAGAAGGAGGCAGCTCGGGTAGAAGAGGATCACCTAGCCGGGGCCGCCCGCCTTGAGGAGAAGATCGCTGAGTTCCTAAGCCTCCAAGAGGTGCTGGAAAAGGAGGGACAAATCTCGTCCGATCTGAGGATCGCCTTGGAGGAGGAGAGAGGGAAGGCTGAGGCCGAGGTCTCCACATTAAGGGCACAGGTCTCCGAGTTGAAGGAGCAGGTTTTCGAGTTGAAAGTATGGATTCCATCTCTGATCTCGGAGGCAAGGGCTCGAGCAATGGAGCAGTTCAAAGCCTCTCCCGAGATGGAGGATCTGAAGGTCCAGTTCGGCCAGGATGCCTTCATCAAGGGATTCGAGCTCTGCCAAGAGAAGGTGGCTGGGAGGTTTCCTGAGTTGGATCTCGGCTTCCTAGATGAGGCATCCGATGATGAAGTCGGACCATCCAAAGTCGCTGCCGGTCCTCTTCCAGTCGGGACCTCATCGACTGTCGTGGTCGTCGCTGACGATCTTCCAGGAACACCGACCCCCTCTACTTCTGCCCCAGAGATCCGGAACCTCTAGTTTTGTATTTTTCCCTTTGTGGTGATTTTTTCTTCATTCTCTTGTACTTGAAACTTATTTGATCAATGAAGCTGAACTCATCTTTACGGAGGGTGCCTCCCCCCTTTTTTGTATCTTTTCCTTCTTTTTATCTTCTTACATTAATTTGAGTCGTGACGCTCTTGTCTTCCAACGATAGTGTCCTGCCGAAGCTCTTCCCCTGTCGGAGGGTATTCCCTTGAAGTCGATGATACGAGACCTCCAAAGGGAAGTTCGTCGGTTGACAAGAAAATCTAAGAAGCTGGAAGATGAACTTCACCGGCTGAAGGAGAGCCATTCAAAGGCCATCGCAGAGGCTACTCGCTTTCGAGACCTCCACAAGAAAAGTTTCATGGAATACACCAAAAGGAAAGCCGACTTCATTACGGAGCTTGAGGAACTCCGAAAACGTGCCAGCGATCGGTCTTGGACTCGGGCTTCCAAGATCAGCTCCCTTAAAGTCGAGCTGGCGGCCGCACGGGAGAAGATCGACCGGCTGGAAGGGAGCTCATCTCAGCTCACAATCCAGACCGACCATGATCAAGACTGGTCGAAGAGGTTCTCCGACCTTCAAAAATAGCTGCAGAATGTCGAGGTGACTTACGACGCCTATCGAGTCAGCTGGAGCAGACAAGTAGAGGACTACCGAAGGAGGCTCCAGATGGTGACTGATGAAGTTGTCCGCCTTCAGAGGCGGCTGTCCGAGAGAGTCCAGCCTGTCCCTGCACCAGGTTCTGATGAGCTTTGCTCCTTAAGGGGGACTATGGCGGAACTATCTGTAGCCCTTGGACGGGAGGAAGCCGAATTACGGTGGCTGAAAGTTCAGCTGGTCCACGAGCAACAGGCAGTCAAGGATGCTGAGGCAGAGTCCGAGGTCTTAAGGAGGAGGCTTCGAGAGTCAGAGGACGAGCGCCGGCGGTTCCACCGGATATTTCAGGATATGCTGCTGAAAAAGAGGGAACTAGAAGAGGAAGTCAAAAATTTAAGGCAATCCATAGCAAGGGCCGGAACTGAGAGCTCGAAGTCGGAAGAAACTGAGCTTCCTTAAAGCCTCTTTTTCTTCTTTCTTTTTTTTTTGTTTTTTGGCCTTTAAGGCTTTGCAACGTGTACTTCACCAACAAAATGAAAATAAAATTATCTATTACCTTGTCCATTCTGATATTAAATGGTTGTTTATCAAACTCCATTTGTCTTCCGTCTTGTTTGGCATCGACATAGTTTGTAATCCCTCATCGGTTCTTGCTTTGAGTCGTCGTTTACCGAACTTCTTTTATCTTCTGTCTTGTTCGTTGCCGACGTAGTTTGGAGGTTTTCGATTGTCGTCGTGTCGATTTGCCCTTAGGGATTAGAGATTTTCGATAAGAGTTTTCTCCTCATCAAGATGAGGTCCCTCGTGCCTTTGATGTAGTCTATTTTTCACCTATCGTCGGTGTAGTTCGTCGCTTTTTCTTTTCGTCTCTCCTTTTCTTTTGTGTTTGAGTGAGGATCTTTCCTCTGCTCTTGACGGGGTCGTGAGAGTGTGGAGGAATCATTGAGGAAGCTTTCCTCCTTGTTGATCAACTGAGTCTTTGTTTGCATTGGGATGAGGTCCTCCCCTTGTTTCCGACAGTCGGTTTCAGCTTGTGTCAGGACGAGGTTCTCCTCCTATTCCTAACAAAGCTGTGGGGGCACATAAGAGCCGTTGTGAGGGCCTTTCTCCCCATCCGATCTTTAAGAAATCGGGCCTTCGATTTTGCTCATGTTGGGATGAGGTTCTCCTCCTGTTCCTAACAAGGCTGTGGAGGCACATAAGGGCCGTTGTAAGGGCCTCTCCCTCCATCCGATCTTTAGAAAATTGGGCCTTCGATTTTGCTCATGTTAGGACGAGGTTCTCCTCCTGTTCCTAATAAGGCTGTGGGGGCATATAAGGACCGTTGTGAGAGCCTCTCCCCCCATTCGATCTTTAAGAAATCAGGCCTTCGACTTTGCTCATGTTAGGATGAGGTTCTCCTCCTGTTCCTAACAAGGCTGTGGGGGCACATAAGGGCCGTTGTGAGGGCCTCTCCCCCCATCCGATTTTTAAAAAATTGGGCCTTCGACTTTGCTCATGTTAGGATGAGGTTCTCCTCCTATTTTTAACAAGACTGTGGGGGCACATAAGGGCCGTTGTGAGGGCCTCTCCCCCCATCCGATCTTTAGGAAATCGGGCCTTCGACTTTGCTCATGTTAGGACGAGGTTCTCCTCTTGTTCCTAACATGCTTAATTTTGTTTGTATGGAGGAGTTATCTCCCATCGTTATAAGCTCATACCAAAAGAAAGAATGCGCAAATATGAAGAGAATTTTCATTCAGGGCAAAGTTGTTGGTAATATACATTCGTAGATTTTTCGAACCCTATAACCGCTGAAGGTCTGCTCCCCGTCGGGGTCCCCCCGAGATGGAGTTGATAATTCCAATTGAGGGCCGATCTTCTAGCTGCTCCTCCCTCCTTGGCGGTTCCGACTGTGGCAGGGCCCTATGCCGATCTTCCTTTCCTTCAGGTCGGCGTCGAATGAATCTGTCGAGCCAACCTCGTCTGATGAGCTCCTCGATCTCATCTCGAAACTGAATACACTCCTCCGTATCGTGGCCGTGGTCACGATGATAGAGGCAGAATTTATTCGGATTGCACTTTCTGGGGGCGAGCGCATCCTCTCCGGCCTTGGGAGCTGCTCCCTAACCTCCATCAGCACTTGAGTTTTCGACGCGTTGAGAGGGGCGTAGCTGTAGAATCTTCCGGGAGGAGAGCCTCGCCGAACTCGATGGTCTGGGCTTCTCTGTTTACGAGCTCGGGGAGGAGTCCGGGCGTGCCTGTGCCCGGGAGGAGTTCGAGAGCGTGGCCGAGCTTCACTCGGTCCTTTTTCAACTGTGGGCTTGCTCGAGTCTCCCGCCTGCCGCTCTCTCGCGATCTCCTTGTCCTTCATCTTGAAGGCTTCTTCTGCTCGGGCATATCCTTCGGCACGAGCCAGCAAATCGGCAAAATTCCTGAGGTACTTCTTTTTCCAAGGAGAACAGAAGGTCGTTCTTCTGAAGGCCGCCTTTCAGAGCGGCCATCACGATCGATTGGTCCAAGTTCTGGACCTCCAACACAGCGACGTTGAAACGGTTGACGTAAGCCCGGATGGATTCCCCCTCCCTTTGCTTGATGTTGATGAGGGACTCCGAACCTCTCCAGGGATGCCGGCTGCTAACAAAATGAGCCGCAAACTGATGGCTCATCTGATCAAAGAAAAAGATGGTACCCGACTTCAACGTCGAGTACCAGTTTCTTGCTGCTCCCTTCAGGGTGGATTGAAAAATTCGACACAGAATGGCGTCTGGCGCGCCATGGAGCAGCATCATTGTCCGGAAGGCTTTCAGGTGGTCGACCGGGTCTGAGGTCTCGTCATAGCTTTCGAATTGGGGGAGCTTAAAGTTTGGCATGATCGATTCCTGCATGATCATTTGAGAGAAGGGAGGGTCAGTACAGATGTCCTCACCATAAGCAGGAGGAGCGTGACGGAGTTCTTCAATCCACCGATTCATCTCTTGGAGCCTTCGATCCAGGAAGTCCTCTCGACTGCGGGTCTCGAGGGTCTTTGGGAAAAATGGAGGTAGAGATCCTCCGGGAGTAGAATTGTGATCGGACTGAGGGCTCTCCACCCTCAGATTTGTCTTTTCGGGAAAGATGGGGCAACTGGCCCAAGTGGCCCGTCCTACCGCCAGATTTTGAAATTCCGACAATGTTCTCTCCAACCGCACCGACGTCTGTGGCTATTATTGCTGTTGCATGGCCTGCACCGCTTCAGTGAGGCCCCTGACCTGCTGAACCAGCAGATCGAATTGCTTCGTGCCGACCACCATTGCCAGAGGAGGAGGAGGGGCCTGAAAAACTGGAGGTGAGGCCGGAGCTTGAGATCTGGCCGCGGAGGCCGTGGATCATCTGGTGGATGCTCTGTGGGGAGGCATCAGGTGAAGATCTAGTAGAAGAAGGAGAAGAGGATGTCGGAGAAGATGATCAGAATCAGTCTCATTGAGCACTCCTTTAAGAATAAGGGTACTGCAAAGACACACCCCCTTCCTCTAGCGCCAATTCTGTTGGTGCAGAATTCCATCAAAGTCGGAGAAGGTGGAGCTGGGATGACCGCGGCCGCCGCCGGGACCTACAAAGAAAGTCTAAACCGGAGTTGGGGGTGCTCCGGCAAGACCCTCCGACGCTCAAGTCAGTACTCTGCTTCAACAAAAATGGAGTGCTCGAGCGAAAATTTTGGCAGAGTTTTGAGATAGAGTTACCAGCCTCTGAAGAACGTATCTGGGGGGTCCTTATTTATAGACGGAGGGTGTAACTGACCGACAATGACGTCTGTAACCATCTGGTAGTGGACCGCTCAGAGCCGCATGGGGTTTGTTACGAAGAGTAGTGGCGTCAGGGGTTGTTCAGGGCCACGTGGAGCTAGTTGCGGAGAGTGGAGTGGTGTCCATTGTTGGGACTTGCCAGAGAGAGGTGGGGCTGCATGGAATCCTTTGCAGTGAGTGGAGCGGGATGGCGGCTTTTGTCGTGGCTTGTCAGAGAGTGGAGCAAGGTAGTGGCCCTTGTTGTGGCTTGTTAGAGAGTGGAGCAAGGTAGTGGCCCTTGTTGTGGCTTGCCAGAGAGTTTGGATCCGTCGGTCGAAGCTCGGCTGGGATGCCTAATGGAGCAGAATGGCTCTTTACATCGTCGTTCTAGGAGAGGCTCGGATGTTCCAAGGTCGCTGACGAATCTACTGTTGTCGAACGCTTCGGGTGCTAACGTTTCAGGCGGGAGTCCCTGCTGTAGGAGCTCGAACAGAGATTTTTGTTGACGAAGTCTGGAGAAGTCCGTCTGGAATTTATCTGATGCGAAAGCTCATCTGAAGATTGTCCTTCGAAAAAGTCTGATTTTATGGGGAGCCTGGTAGAAGGTCGGCCGGCGATGAACTTCAGATAGCGCTGGGGAGGCTCAGCAGACATCGGAGGCGATCGGCTATCGCAGGGACCCAGTTGCTGGAGCTCGTCCGTCATAGAAGCTCGTCCGAAATCCATCCGCTGGAGAAGTTCGGACGGGCTTCGGTTCTCGCGAGAGGTCGAAAAGGGGCCGCTTATTGTAGGAGCTCGGGCGAGGACCAGTTGTCGTGGAAGCTCGGAGTAGTGTCCCACTGTAGAAGCTCGTCCAGAGCCCACTCGCTACGGGATAGCTCGGTTGAAGTCTACCTGTAGTAGAAGTTTGGAAGAAATTTGTTTATAGTAGAGGCTTGAACGGAATTTTCTTACAGTAGACGTCTGGGATAGACAGCCCGCTGTAGGAGTTTGGAGTAGATCATTCGTAGTAGAAGTTCGGCTCTCGCAGGAGCTCGATCGAAATCCGGAGGGCGATCGACCGCCGTAGAAGCTTGAAAGGAGTCTGGTTATCGTAGAAATCTCATTGTCGGGGAAGCTCGGATGCTGACGAAGCTCGAAAGAAGTTCGGGGATAGTCGGTTGCTATAGAAGGTCAGCTAACAGTGGGACCCTGAGGGCCTTTGGGGTGGCCCGATGGATGAATGTGAAAGTTCATTGTCGAAGAAGTCCGGATGGCCGAGGGAGTTCGGAGAGGCACCACATACAAGGTTGAGAGCCGGAAGAGCCCCGAAGGATCGATCTTTTACACACTTCGGCCGGGGGGGTATTTTATACCCAACAGGTCATATCAGATTAAATGAGCTTGTTTAAATAGGCTAAGAGATGGGTTAATGGCTGAATCCTAAATTCCTAATTATCATCATGAATACACGATGAAAAGTTAAAACTACCCACTCGTGACGCCCCTTATCACAATTATCATGGTCCCACCTACACAATAGGCAATACCCATAACCCATCATGATGATTAGGATTTTTTCGCTTCTCTAACAGCTCGGTCCCTCTCCCCGACCATCCCTCCACGTCGGCCATCGCTGGCAACAATATAGGCCTCTACTTCCTTGAGAAGCTTCTTTACATCAAGAACGATCTTGATGTCAGTCGACTCGTCCAAGTCTCTCTCCCTCAACCCCACCCTCTATGCCACCCCGATTTCATCCCTATGCTCTGACTCCCTCACCTCCTTTAGCCTTTGACCCACTGACTACAGCCGCACCTTCTCCATTTACCCCCATCTCCGCACTTGCGACACTTTTACTAGCCTTTGCCCCATCTTTGACTTCCTCCTCGACCCCACCACCCTCCCTTCCACCAACATCCTTAAGGCCATTGTCCGTTGCCTCCATGTCCTCATTTCCAGCAATATTCCTAAGCAGCTCCAGCCTGCCCTCTACTTCCTCTGGTGATTTGGCTTCATCAGACAGCATCAGATCACTTGTTGAAGGGGTTTTAGAAGTGACGAGAGAGAAGACAAATCGATCAATTAAATGAATTGGGTCGGATCTGATCGGATTGAGTTAATAGATTATCTATTTATTAAATAAATTAAATAAGTTGGATTGGTTGTGGATTGTGATTTGTTTAATAAATAGATCGAGTTCAGATTTAATATTTTCGAATCTATCCCACACCTAACCCTACCATTTATGGCTGACCCGATTCAGTTACTACCTCTAATTCTATAAACTTTAATTTTTCTTTCCAACTAGTTTTCTACTTTCTTTTTGTGTTCCTTAAATAGTTCTAGACTTTTGATTTTCTACTAATTAGATAAACATAACCATATATAAAAATTTATTAATAAATATGTGAAAATATTCTTTATTTGTATGTGTTTTTGCATTGAAAAATCCACATATATCCTAATGAATAATATCAATTAATTCAGCCGCTCTATTTCAATTTAGAAAAGAAAATCTAGACATTTTATCAGACGGGCAATATATATATATATATATATATATATATATATATATATATATATATATATATATATATATATATATATATATATATATATATTCTAATTCAATATTTTTTAAATTAATTATCAAATTTTTACTAATGATTCCTTTTATGTTACCCTTACCTATATGATCAAATCTTAGAAGAAGATGCATCCACAACCACAAGTACAAGAATGAAGAAATAATGAACAATCAATATAAGCAGGAGAAGATGCATTATCATTATTGTTGCTGACTACATCAAGCATAAATAAGTCAGGACCATCAACAAGTCTGCTCCGAGTGTAAATGCGACCGTTCTTTCCGATTGTTACTTTACCCGACAACAAAGACTTTTTGGACTAATATAAGGACAGAGATAATATCACGCACGCCTGATGTCATGCATAAATAGGCATTGGTCAAAACAAAATCATTGGCTCATGTTCCAAGCTCGACCGCATCTTTGGCTTCACACTGATTCCCATAACAACAGAACTTTAAAAAGACCAAGACCCAGCTTTTTTTTTTGGTAGAAGGACCCAGTTGATTCAAATGGGTGTTGATCCAATCGCAGCAAATGGGAAATTTCATAGAAGTCATGCAATTTTACATATCCCTCCTGGAGAACGGGGAGCGTACATCCTTGCCATATTCTCAACCAAGTCTCACTACGGCTTTCTCGAATCTGCCATGCACGTTCACATTTTTACACCACCAAACACCTGTCCTGGCAATTTAATAGCCCTGCAACATGCTTTGTCCTCTTAATCTTTTGGTTGCTTTCGTAGGTGAAGACTATCATACATCCCTCAATATTTAAACCTTGATTTGGTGGAGCCCCCTAACTACACCATCTTAAGATATGACCCTGGAAAGTTTGGTGCTATATGAAGCCAATTGGTGGGTTTTAATTAGGTGTCATATGTATGGCATGCACCCTTCACCAACTTTTTGACCTGTGGATTGAGATCGATAATGACTAGAGAGGAGAAAAATCATGCTAAAAAGGAAGATTCTAAGACATGGGACAGCCTACGTGGCTTATCCATTTTCTTTATAATGATAATAAGAGGGAGCCAAAGAAATAAAAATAAATCATAAGATAGGTGAATATGGTATCGGACACAAGAATATGCGGCTTGAAAGTCTAGTCCCTCATTTGATTCTATTCTGACTGGTTATTCCCGCAAGAAACATTAGAGCAGCTAAAGTAGGAGACTTTCGGTTTTCAGCTGGATTGGGCTTTGGTGAATGTTAGTGATGCACCATTTGTCATACATTTTAATTGGTAGTCTCACCCATTGGGCTGCTGGAACTTATGATGCTTGGGCACAGACAGGGCATCATGAAGACTTTCAACACGTTATGTCAACCTTGGATGGTCACGAAGTTCTCACTGTCGCATGGTTCTTTTGTATTGTAGTAACATGAGCTTTGCTCGGACAGCTCATATAATTTCACGAGGAAGTGCTTCTGGTGGAACAAAAAAGGGATTTTTGTGGTTGGTTTTGTTATGGCCCTCGTGTTGTGCTCCTGTCACATGTTAATTAATGGAATTGCCAGGGACGGAGAGTGCATTGACCGGAAGCGAGGTCATGTGAAGGCGGCTAGCTGGAGCCAACCCAAGGTGGAAGCTTTTTTTTTTTTATTTTTTTTATGGTCAAACTATAAAGTTGATGGCATGTTATATCAACAATAATTTTTTTAAAAAAATAAAATATATTTTTATATAATAAAATTTAGAGATTTTTATATTTGTTAATTTGAGCAATAATATAATAAAATCGATCAAAATCATAAAAATGGATAGACAGAGCGCAACATGGTTTGCCCATAACCATCACATGACATGGCCTACTAAACAATCATATGTGGCAAAAAAAGTTGTTAAACACTATTAAAATGGCACTTTAGTGTCTTAATCAATGATTATGATTAGAATATAGCTGGGTTTCTTGCCGCACATCTTTGTTTTTCTCATCTTTTTGTCATCCTCATCTGGGGCTTCAATGTTAGAATATGGCTTAAATAATTCCTGATATAATTTAGAACTAAACAAAATTATTTATAAATAATTTATAGAAAATTTAGAAGTAAATAAAGATCAAATAGTGAGGTACTGTCCTAAGGTGCAGTGCCATCTTTTGTACAGAAATATTTGAAAATATCATTTCAACATATGACTGATATCCTCCGCTTGCGAGCACCATCGTGGAGGAGGTTGATGAAGGCTCTTTTAGCACCCATAAAAAGAAGAAAAAATATTATAATAAAAAAAAATATTAAAGAAAGCTTAGAAAGAAAAAGAAGAAAAGACTCTTGGATGGCTTACTGGATTAAATCCCAATGAAGTCTTTTTATAACCAATTAATATGACTTTTGTAATCATTGGGATTTTTATTGATCCATTAAGATCTTTAATAAGGAGCCCAACGGTCATAACCTTTAATACAGAGTCAACGGTCATAAAATAAAAATAAAATTAAATGCATATGACCGTTGGTATTTAAGAGCCCAACAGTTAAAAACTAAAATCATGATAATAAAAAAATTAAAATATTTAAATAATTAAAAATAATATAAAACTGCTTGGAGGAAAATCTTAAAAAAATTTTGAGTTTTACTTTTTGGTTCTCTCTAACAATCTTCCACAAAACTTAATTTTTCTTTAAAAATTATAAAATAAAATATCACAAATTTCTGGGTGCTTATACTATGCAATGGGTAAGATGACTTAACCATACTTAGTATGAATAATTTTTATCTGAAAGAAATAAGTGAATCAGATCTTGAACTACATTTTTTTGATCCAAATTTCAATTACCATGCATAGTACAAAATTTTTTTATCGCTGTGCATTAGTGGCTCTGTATATGTATCTTGATTTATCATGAGAGTTACTAGAGATAACCTAAATCTCATATCTGCAGTCATGTATAGATACTTTCATATAAATAAATCCCTCTAGAAATGTATGTAGAGTCACATCTCATGAAAAATACTATCTCGAATCTCATTCAGAGTTAAAACTCTTTCTAACCACTACATAGGAGTATTAATCACCATAAGATGGGATGGAGTCTTTGACTCCTATATCAAATAAACTACATATGCTCCATAACCAACCAATTAGCTTATTATTATCCTATTGAACTGATAAACTCATATTTATACTATATTTTCTTATCTTTATTTACTAAATTTTGATTTATTTTTTATTTATTTTTATTGTAAATTGTACTCTAATATGGGTGTATTTTGCATTCCAAGAAAGAAGTAAAAAGAAGAAAAATCTACATAAAAATCAGAACCAAAATCAAGCAAAAATCATCCAAAAATTCAAAGAAAATGACCTTTGGTGTACGATGGACCAGCCGCTCGATCCACAAGCGGTTCATAGGAACAGGATGGGTCTATGTGCGGTCCTTGCACTGCACAATACTGGGTCCATCAGCGATGCAAGGGAGTAGTGGCATGGGTTTTTTTATTGCGGCACACAAGGAAGAATTCGGGCAAAATGCGAGTTTGCACTGGCAGATGGCTGAGATTGAATTTTAGGGTCGAACCGACGATCGAAATCATTATTGATCGAGAAAACTAAAGAAAGGAGGAATTTTGAATGCTGATCGATGGATCCGATTCAATCCAGCGAGAGATCCGATAGTCCACGTTCTTTCCGACTGAGATAAAACTTGTTTAGTATCGAATACTGGTAATAATATCAGTAAAAGAACGTTCTCCCGTGCTTCCAGACATGCTGAGCTCCACAAATTTTTGTACATTCAAAACAAAAAGGGAATCGATTCCGTGTGGTTGGTAAACAAGGATCGGTTTTTTAGCAAGGTACGGAATGTATTGTCAAATCTTCCACTACTGTGACCCCTACTAGAATGCCAAGAAATTATGTTACATTTGAAAATGCAGGGTTGCTCCAAACAGAAGCTATAGTCAGTCCATCCCGCAATTGTAATTACGATTCATTTCATGAACTTATTAGTCTACGAAATCGTAGGATTACGTGATTCATCGAAAAAAGGGATGATAGTCATTTCATGAACTTATTAGTCTACGAAATCGTAGTTCAGGCTTTTCAACCAATCAATACGACCTCGTAGAGCAGCTTTTGCTAAAACTCGAGCGGTTTCTTATTGGAGCAGATAGCGCGCATAGTGTTTTGATCTAAGATTTCAATATCAAGACTGGTAAGTCCATCAGTCCACATAGTTTTCTATGTACCAGTAGAAGATTCGGCAGCTACCGCTGCCCCTGCTTCCTCAGGCGAAACTCCGGGTTGAGGAGTTTCCGCTGCCCCTGCTTCCTCAGGCGGAACTCTGGGTTGAGCTATGGGGCGGGGTGTGGAAAGCACTATAAGTTAGTTGACGCTGATGGTTTAGCCACGTGGCTAGCTTTAACACCACAGATTAAGCATGATCTAAGGCATTCGATTCCAATTTGACAGTCAGAAATAGCTTGGATTAAGACACATGCTTGGGACACAATTTTGAGTTATTTTTGGATTCCTTATGCTACCAAAACTCAGAAATTCAGCAGCCTTTAAAAGGAGACGATTTCTGATGACAATAAGAGAGAACAGAGAGACCAAAAATAAAAGAAAAAGCCCATCTTTTCTTCTTTTCTCTTCCACTATTCATCTTGACGTCCAGCCTTTTCTACCAAATTTTTTTCGCGTCAAGAGCAAAGAATTGAAGCAAAATTCAGCAACAAAGAGTACTCTATTTGAAGTTTATAATATTATTTATTTTATTTACTATTTTTATTTTTTTCATCATTAACTAATTTTCTTTTGCTAAGGCTAAGGTGTAACCACTCTTTTGATATAATATTTAGTATGATTAAATTCTAGAGTTGTTTTTATTCATGAGGAGTATACAAATCTGTGCTTAATACTTTTAGATTAATGGCCATCTTTTAATTGATCTAATGGGTATAGATGATACGGACCAAGTACTTCTATGTCAATGCTTCTTGATTTATATATCTTGTGTTTGAATCGGATTAAGGTTCTTATGCATTCGGTAATTTTAGTATGCTTTAGATGCAGCATATTTTAATCAGAGGATTTTATAAAAATTAATACATCATTGCTTATTTAAATTATGCCTAGACTAAATGGTAGTTAATAATTAGTGATAGTTTTGCTATGCCTGAACCAAAGGATAGTGAATATCTTAGAAAACTCCACCGTCATAGGAAACAAAATTGATCTAGCTTGTAGGATTACTTGAATATTGTATTGATTGAGTTGGTGAATCGATTTCCTTAGTGTTTCTCTGATCTTGGTTTCAATCCTAAAAAAATCACATCTGTTTAGTTTTCTTGTAATTTCTTAATTATTTTTTTTACTCTCTTTATTTTCTTATAAATCGATTTTCTAAATAAAGTTTAAGAAAGTACTTTCAGCCCCTAACAATGGCATCAAAAACTTGATGTGTTTTAAAAGTAATCGCAAGTGCACGGTGTGCAATGTAGTACATTCGGTGAGTACGGATCGATTCCACAAGGAACTGGATGTTTAAATCATATTCAAATTCTTGTTCAGGTGAGCTTTAATAGAAAGGAGGAGAATTTATCGAATTATGTTGGATTACTAACTACCAAAATAGTAAAATAATTAAATATAAAAATAAATAATCTAAAAGATCTAAGATTAGACCAATGATTTAAATAACCTTTCTATGGTTTCTTTTATGATGTCTTTTAATTAAGGTGTAAAGCATGAACAAGTATAAATCATAAAGAGACTTAACTCAATTATGATTCATCAAGCATTTCGCTTTTATCCCAATTAAGAGATTCTCCTTTCAAGTACTTCTCTTATGTTACCTAAGTGTGGGCTACGAAGGGACTCAAACCCAACTATAACCCATCAAAGTTTTCTACAAAGAAGAAGAGGAAAGAATTTTAAAAGATTTGTGAGCCTTCTACCTATTATCCTTTCTTATAATCGAATCAAGCATGGACTATGAAGAGATTCTAATCTAACTATAGCCCATCAAGTCTTTTGACAAGAGAGATGAAGGGAGAAGAACTCAAAAGAATTAAAAGCTCGAAAAAAATTTAAAGAAGAAGACTTCTAATCATGGTCTAGCTTTATTGCAAACTTTAGAAAAATTGCTTAGCTAGACATAAATTGATTTAAAGCAAACATAAAATAGTATTATGCTAATTACGAGAATTTAAAATTGTAAGAATTAAAGGATTGCAGAAAAATAAATACAAGAATTTAAACATCCTAGTGCTGAAATTAAAAATTGAATAAATTAAATTGAAGGGAAAGAAACTAATTTATTACTGAAATAAAATTTTTGATACAAAAATTATTAACTCCTAAGCCATTAAAAGGACTCAGAGTTGGAACAAAAAATTAAAATAAAAAGAAGAGAAAAACCTAAACTAAGATCTCTCTACCTCCTTCATGGAATCTCTTATCACAGAAGTTGGATTCCTATTATTGGAAGGTCCATTATAGACAAAGTCCTATTTCCCTTGATGACTCTAGGATCTTAGTTCTATTGAAATCTTTGTAAAGTAGACATCTTCAAAAATAACAGATAAATAGATAACAATAAATATAATGTAACTTAATTCGAATAAGAAATATTACAATAAATATTCAACACATAACATATCATACCTCTTTTGTGATTATATAAATCATGTACCTCTAAGCAACCTTGAGAAATTATTGATGTCAAAAAAATCAGTATGAAATAAATCCAAATTATGCTGTTACATGGATCACTATTATCAATGGAACAGAAAAAATAATTTTTCATGATGCATAGTATGCCCAGAGTAAAATTCAAAATATCAGCTAAAATGCAACGTGTAAAACCTGACATGTCCTTGAGAAGTGAACCATGACTAGCAGCAATTACAGCAATTGTTATAATGGCATGAATAATGGCTATCTCTCCGCTAGGGAGTATCACATCCAATTGATGGCAAACTCCTATGTGAACCCTCAAGGAAATTTAAATTTTATTTGATGTGCCTAGAGCAGAAATATTTGGGATGATGGCCATTATTTGTAGTAATAACAGGAAATAGAAGGCGGCTGACAATTGAGAAGCCCTAATTTGTTTATAAGAAATAATGTCTGGTTTCCAAACAAGGATCATAAACCAACAAGTATCATTGTGATACTTACCCAATTTGACTACCATGTGAGGCTATAAAACATCATAAATGCTTTTCGAATGATTAGACCATAATCAAATTATGGTGATTTGAACACTAAAATAACAGGTTGATTCGAATAAAAAGATCCCGATCATCCTGCTCATGCGTACTCTCTTTTTCTATAAAAATGGGGAAGTCGATTAACAAAAAATAGTAATAAATTAAACTCAAACTTTTCTCAGTCAACAGGCACTGGCACGACAAAGTACGGAAAGATGATTTATTCAGAAAGGTAATAACAATTTTACTTGCCAAGAAGCATTAGACATAATCAATGTATTCGAACATTTAAAATTTTCTAACCTATGGAGTTCAAAGTAAAAATAATGTGATTTGTTGAATAACCTAGATCTGTAGCCCAAAAACACAGGCATTTTTTTTTTTCTTTTCATGATTAGAAGAAAGCGACACATATAATATTATGTAGTGTGCACTAGCAAATGGTTACAATAATGGCAATATATATATATATATATATACCGGTAAAATGTAATATCAACCATTTGGTTGTAAAGATATCAAGCACAATATGCATTGTAATATGAAATCAAAATTATTTCCAAGAACTTATAAAATCTCTTATTTTAGGATTTGTCACATATTAAGTAAAAACTAGGAGATTAGCATGAAATAGTTGGAAGAAATCAGAAAGGAAGATAATTGAATACACTTTATGTTTTGGAGGGTGTGAACTTTTAAATATGAACACCATTGACGGAGTAAAAACCATGAAGATGAACTGGATAAGATGAAACATGTTTATGCTTTGCGCCTATTATCCCTTTCATGTGATGAAATTTCAGTTGTGTTCTCAATGGAGGTGGGATCAGGCCATAGACAAGTCTATAACAGAACTCGAGGCTACAAGTTACATGCTTTTTAATGCATATGAACCAGAGATCAATTACAGCTTTTTATATTATTAGATGCCTGAAAAAGTGGAAACAGCATCAATATACTTCTTATTGTTATTATTTATATGATTCGTATCAGCAGAGCAGATATAACAAGGAGGCAAATTAAGTATAATAAACATAGAAACAAGCCTACATTGCTTAGCAGAAATTAATGACAGAATACAATATCTAATAGTAAGGTCTTAGATAAATGAATAGTTATATTTAGTTTCCTTACATGAAACTAATACGGATAAGCTATTCATTCATGTAATGGAATATTGCTTGTAGCCAATTTGCAGGTATATCTGAACCCTAATCTTTGACAGTGACATGCAAGTGCATGACTTGAAATATTAACTGGTTGCGTCACATAGTCTAGGCATCCAGCCTTCCACAAGATCAATAGGTTGGATGTCCTAGTCACAGGCATTGTTACCAGTTCTGAACTCCAATTAATTTGGACTATAAAAGTAAATCAGTTACAATAGGAAATCTACTGCAGAAAAATACGAAACAAATGCTGAATATAACATAAACATAGAGTATTAAATTTTGTTAAACTAGCCACATGTCTTGTAGATAGGAATGTATATATACATTTCAGAGAAAATAAATTCTCTTCACTCTTCACAGATTTACTGTGTAAATCAGAGGTATGAACACCAATTATTCATCTCTATCCAAAGATCACCAATAAAATTTTCAAGCAGTGACTACTTAGCACCCTGCTATCTTCTTAAACACAATCCGAAAAAATACCTTAGATTGTTAGAACATGGCTTAAAGAATTCCTAATATAATTTAACACTAAGCAAAACTATTTATAAATGACGTACAGAAAATGTAGAAATAAATAAAGATCAAATTGGAAGCATGCGAGGCATTGTCTTAAGGCATAATCCTGTCCTTCGTGTAGGAATATCAAAAAAAATCATCCCAAGATACGATTGATATCCTCCGCCTACGAGCATGATTGTAGAGGATATTGATGAAGACTCTTTCAGCACCCAGAAAAAGAAGAAAAAATATTGCAATAGAAAAAGAAGTATTAAAGAAAGCTTAAAAAGAAGAAAAAAAAAGAAGACTCTTGCATGACTTACTAGATTAGATCCCAAAAGAGCTTTTTTTATAGCCAACCAATATGATCGTTTATGACCGTTGGGACTTTTATTGATCCATTAAGATTTTTAATAAAGAGTCTAATGGTCAGAATCTTTAATACAGAGTCTGACGGTCGGAAAATAAAAATGAGATTAAATGCATATGATCGTTGGTATTTAGAAGCCCAACAATCAAAAATTAAAATCATGATAACAAAGAAATTAAAATATTTAAATGATAAAATTAAAAGATAATATAAAAGTACTTGGAGGAAAATCTTAGAAAAATTTTCAGTTTTTCTTTTTAGATTCTCTCCAACATTCAAAGGAAAAGAAAGAGGGATGGAGATGGAAAGGGGAAGATAGAGGAGAAACCGTTCATTTCAGGTATTAAAGAAAATTTCTTTCTTTCTCATCATTTTGGTCCCTTCTAAGTCATAAATATATTCATCTAGCTGCAATTCGGCCTCTTCATCAACAAATAATATTCCACCTCTATTCCAACCTTTCGCTTCATCCAGAAAGAATAATATTGGTCAGAAAAAATACAACTACGATATTTTTGTTTGACAATGGACATCATGGACTAATGATAATCCTAGTAGGAGGTTTGTAGGCTGTCTTAACTACAATATAAATATGATTTATATAATCGAAGGCTATGTTTCTCAAATATTGGTTATTTTTCATTTATTGAATGGTTTGATTGTATAGGATGAGAAGTCATAATATGGTGACTTAGACTTCTCCTTCGACTGAGACAGAGACTGAATGAGCTGCTTCGAAAAGTCATATGGGTCTTTTGACTCGGATTGGATAGACCCTCCTATGTGTGCTCAATCAATGATGGTAATCCCTAAATTACGTGATGAATTTCAGAATTTAAAAAGAGAAAATGCAAATTTGCAGATTTTTACTTGTCAAATAAAGCTTACTGCGGCTAAGAAAGGAGCAAATAGACTTCGTGAAGTTGAGTCAGATTTGATTCAAAAGTTGCAAAAATCAAAAGCTCGGCATGGGAGTTTTAGAAAAATGGCTTTGTTTGCATTGTTTCTATCATGATTTATGATTTTTTGGATGGGTTGTGATTTTTTGGATGATAAATCTATCCTGTAATAATGATGTTGGTATATTGATGTAATCTATAAAGCAAAAAATGTGCAAGGATGGTTGTCATTTGGTAGAGTATGTTAGGAATGTTGGGTTGTTCAGAATATTTATTATAATTTCATACTTCTTGAATTAAACTTTTTCTACTGTTAATGGCTTATTCAATGTAATCTATAAACATTTCGTCAGAACAATGTTTATTTATTTCATGTGGGTTGTGATTCTTGGCTATCATGTTCAATTAGTAAGGTAAAATCCAAGTCATGAAATAAGGTGGAACCTTGTAAAGTTACTTGTTACAGCAATATAGTAACTTCAATTATTTGATAGAAAGAGCCTTCATTTTAATATATCATACCAGCTAATACATCACCTGCATATACATCCCTATTTTTCAGTAAACAACCAGCTTCATAATGAGTATATATGGATCGGTCTAACAAATACAATAAGATGAGAATTCATAAAGACTTATTAAATTTCATTGAATCTGCATATTATATCCAAGTATATAGCGCTATAAATAGCATACAAATAATTTCAATTGGCCTTAAGTATTTTGAAACACACTACAATTGACCAATTCTAATATTGTAAACAGTCAAAATAATTTCAGCTTGCATTGACCAACTATAACATTCATAGAATCATAACAACAATAACTTCAATTGACAAGCTCTAACATTATAAACAGTCAAAACACTTTCGGTTTGCATTGGCCAACTATAATATTCATGGAGTCAAAACAACAATAATTTCAATTGGTTAACTCTAACATTCACTTAGTCAAAACAGAAACTATTTATATACATTCAACTCCAACAATTCCATATTCAGCATATATATAACTTTAACAAAACAACCACCATAACCCAAAACTTTAACACTTCATATTCATTATTATGATGTTTGGCTTGAATGATCGGGAGTATTTGACTCTATCACTAATGTTTGAGTGTTGATAATAGTCCTTCTTTATTCATATAGCCTTGTAGTGTTGTCTTTTGTCATGCTATCCCTTATAGTACAGTTCCTTCAAGTGCAATCTTTATTAGGATCCTACAAAATCATTTCTAATAGGTTAGACTATTGATAAATTATCATAACACCATATCGACCATAACTTTTGTCTTACCTATATCATGATACTAGGCATAAAATTCACATTTACCTTGCACCTCTTAATCATAAAAAAGATTTCACTTTGATTTGAAACATACATCTCATAGCCAATAGAAACTATTGAGGCCTATATCATCAAATTGAATAGTCTTTGTTAGTATGTTTTCCAAGTAATTTCAGAACCAACTTAATCAATCAATTATCTTTCTATTCTGCTTCCTCTTTTGCTGTTGATTTGTCATTAATTTCTACTTCATACTGCTACTCCGCCTCTAAGATTCAGTCTGAGATGACTGATGCAGAAAATCATATAGATAGTATATAGTATACTCATATGAATTGAAAATGACTAAACATATACCTACACAGTCTCTTGGGAGTCGTGGACTCATGCACTATCTCTTTTATTACTTGCACCTTGTCTCTTCCTCCTTTGATTATTGAAAGGAGTTGTACTTGGGCCTTTGTATGCTCTTTTGTTATAGCCAACAATATGATACTTGGAGCAAGTCATGATTCCCCCTTCTTAGATAGTCTATATAGATTCTTAGGCTCATCCAAATCTCCTCTCCTCTACTTTTTGGGTCTACTGGGGGGTCTTCCAAGTGGTGGTGATTCTAGTAGCTTATATCCAGACTTTATTTATAGTATTGTTCCATTGACTGGCTCTATAGCGTAGTCATATATCTTCCTGTAAGTTTCAGTTCTAAATCAATATGATACATAATCTTTCACAACTTACCTATTAAACCATATCACTGTCACTACATAAAGGCATAGGATTTCATTAAGTTGACATATCCTACAGCTACATATTCCTTTGGTTAGATCTACAATCCAATTATCAACCCCATGCCTCACTTTATAACCACTCATTCCATTATAGTTTAAGGTATAATATCTACTATCCATCTTGGCTTTCTCTACTTTTGCTTGGATGTTAGGATATACTGATCCACTAAAGTTCTTCAACTATTCTCTTTTCTGTCTTAGGCCTGATCATTATAAAGATCCTGATCTCTTCTAATATTATGATAATGGACCTATCTCTGCTCTTCAAAATATATGAGTTAAAACATTCTGCGATGTTATTTTGTACCATATCACTACATTCTCTCTCTGTGAAAAAAACTCTAGCCCATATTTGAGGAGTATCCTTATGATTTTGACATCTTTGTAAGCCTCCTCACTTAGACTCTTCAAGTATTCCAATGCAGCCTCATACTCTTGTATTGTGTAGGTAAGTGCTATCTTTATAGCATTTTTTAAGAACATTTTATTCGTGCTTTTTTCTGAAAATTACTTTGTGTGTACCTCATGCCAAATCTATGCTCAATCCCTTCCAAAATCTACTGAAAATATGGTACCAAATCCTGCATTACTTTATATCCCCCAAAGTATTTGGTTCATCACTGGAATCAGAATTGGAATGAAAATTTAAATCCTTAGGAGAGAGTAGAAATTGAGTTTTAGATAGATTATATCATTCTCATTCCATCTTGAAATCGAAATCGATATGACACTCTTTCAATCAAACAGTTGGAATAAGAATTATTCATTCTCATTACGATTTCAGACTCCAATTTTTTCCAATCAAACATCCCTCTTAGAAGTCATGCAATTTTACATGTCCCTCTCGGAGAACATGGAGTGTACATCATTGTCGTGTCCTCAACCAAGTCTCACTACAACTTTATCTATATCTGTCGTCCGGAATGTGCATCTCATGATTCCATGCACGTTCACATTTGCACCACCAAACATCTGTCCTGCCAACTTAGTAGCCCTGCGACATGCTTTGTCCTTTCTTTTGGTTGCTTTCATAGGTGAAGACCATCGTATATCCCTCAATATTTAAACCTTGATTTGGTGGAGCCTCCCAACTACATTTTAATATATGACCCTCCAAAGTTTGATGCTATGAAGCCAATTGGTGGGTTTTAGGTGTCACATGACATGCAACCTTCACCAACTTTTTGACCAGTGGATTGAGATCGATAATGACTAGGGATGAGAAAAATCATGCTAAAAAGGAAGATTCTAAAACGTGGGACAGCCTACGTGGCTTATCCATTTTCTTTATCATGACAACAAGATGGAGAAAAAGAAATAAAAAATAAATAAATCATAAGATAGGTGAATATGGTATTGGACACAAGGATATGCGGCTTGGAAGTTTTGTCACTTATTTGATTCTGACTGATAATTTTCAAAAGAAAAAATTTGAGCACCTAAAGGAGGAGACTTTTGGTTTTCAGCTGGATTTGGCTTTGGTGAATGTTAGTGATGCTCATTTTCTGTAGATCATGTACAATGTGCAACTAAGGTGCACCATTTGTCATACATTTCGATTGGTAGTCTCACCCATTGGGCCGCTAGAACTTATGATGCTTCGACGTAGACAGGTAATTCTTTGTGTACCACCCTTTGATGCAGAAAATATACACCGTCCAATTATATTAGACCATGTAGCGTAATTAGTAATACGGCAGACATTTAATACTGCTCAACTTTTTTTTAAATTTTTTTTCTAACGAAAATATCATTTTCCTCCATAGAACAAAAAAACAATATATATTTCTTCCTGATACCTTATATAGCTTTTTGTGAATATATATGGCATTGTGGACAATATATATGACTTCCTTTGTCTTTATATGATGCTCTGTTGGTTATAATGACTTCATGATGCTTTATATGATTTTCTGTAAATATATATGATATTTTGAATAATATATATGACTTCTTATGAATGTATATGACATCTTTAATAATATATATAGCTTTTTGGTGTCTTATATGACTTCCTATGAATATATATGGCATCATTTCGAACCATATATATGGATTTTTGATGCCTTATATGACTTTCTGTCAATATATAAGATATCCTGAATAATATATATGGCTCCTTATAAATATATATAATATCATCAATCATATATATATATATGATTTTTTGATGCTTTATATGACTTTCGTTAATTATAATAAATAATATAATATCATATAAAAATATTAAAAAATTATATATATCATTCAGGATATCATATATATTCAGAAAAAATCATATAAGACATTAGGAAGTCATAATAATCAACAAGATATCATATAAAAATATAGAAAGCCATATATATCGTTCAATATACTCACAGAAAGTTATATAAAGCATCAGAAAATAATAATACTATTTTTTCTTTATTCTATGGAGAAAAAAAATATTTTCATCAAAAAAAAATTAAAAAAAAATATTGAACGACATTAGATGTATGTCCCATTATTAATTATGTTACGTGGTTTAATCGGCTGCCATGGTGCATTCTACGTCAGATTTTGTGCACCGTGGGTGGTGTACATAAAATTTCTCCATCACGAAGACTTTCAACACGTTATTTCAATCTTAGATGGTGATGAACTTCCCACCGTCACATGGTTCTTTTGTTTTGCATAACGTGAGCTTTGCTCAAACAGCTCATCTAATCTAATTGTTTACCAAAAAAACAGCACGTCTAATTTCACGCGGAAGTGCTTCCAGTGGGTACTTTTGTAGTTTAGGAGAAAGGAAGGGCATTTTTGTGGTTGGGTTTGTTATGGTCCTCGTGTGGTGCATTGACCGGCAAGGAGGTCATATGGAGGCGGCCCCATTTTATGAAAAGGGAGCGTTTGCGACACCGACCGGGCCCATTTCATGAAGGAAACGAAATCAAGAATTTGCTGGAGAAATTCTGTGTCCACCGCCCAGTAGAAAATCCGATGTGGAGCACACCATCTCATTTGATTGGATCACGTAATCATCACTTTCTAATACATATTTAATATCAATAGTTCTATTTTCTTATTTAAAATTTTGAATGATAAAAATATCTTCTCCCTTCTAAAAAAATTATGACATTATATACCGATATTATGGTATCCTGCATTGAAATTATAACTTCCTGCACAGGATATCACAAAGAAGGAAAGACATTTTCATCATTGAAAAATTTTATATAAATTTTTTAATAATAAAAATATCTCTATCAAAATTATGATATCCTGTGAAAAATTATAACATTCTGTGTTAGAAATAATAATTTCAACACAAGATGTCATAATTTTTTAAGAAGAGAAGGACATTTTCGTCATTCAAAATTTCAAACGAAAAAATAAAACTATAAATATTAAATATATATTAAAAAGTGATGGATACGTGATCTAATCAGATAAGACGGTGTACTCCATGTTGGATTTTCTACCCCGCGTACAAAGAATTTCGCATTTGCATGATAAGAAGCCGGAGAAGAAAATATAGACAGACCAATTAGCCCATCTTACCGCCTATGGCCCATGTTTAAATGGCCAGCCTGTCACAGAGAACGCAAGCAAACTTCTTCATCTCCATCCTCCAGATTCCTTTCCAGAATGCCAGCGCAAATAAAGCCATCGACTGCTTCTTGAGACGGCCATAGCTAACGGATAGTAGAAGAATGCCTGCCAGATTGCCACACTATAATATGGTTGCAATCATCTACGACACAAAAATTTAACACATTGACAGGGTCTAACAGAACACTCGCAACATGTTAAAAGTCTGCAAAACATCTTGCCGCACAAGACAAGTACAAAACTAAGATACAAAAGTTAAGAAGAGAGGATCAACCTAATTTTTATATCTACCGTCAATTGACTACCATAAATCACTAACACATTTGCCATTCGCACCCAGCCAACCGCCCAACAGCTTTTGCCGTTTCTATCAATTCAACCAATCAACACAGTCCTTAAACACCACAAATGATTCTGCACATTTTGCTACGAGTGGGCTATGCAAATTAGACTGATAATAGCTCCAAATGATTACTTATTTGATTTTATAAGTGGTATTCATACCACAATTAGCAACATTTGGAGACAGAATTGCCAAGCACTACCCAATACCAATCAAATAATATTTCAACAAAGGCATGGAGAGCTACAAAAGAGTCGGAAGAAGAAAAAACGAACCACCAAATACTTCTTATCCTCTTATACAACATGAACTTGATTACTTCCTTGTTGCAGGGTTAGATATCTTGGCAAGTTTCTATACAGACACCAATTTCACTGCCCGTCTCTACCACAACACCAGTTGCAGGAGTACACTGACCCCTTGCAACTCCGCAACTTCAGACATCCTGTTTGCGGACAGCCTGAGCAAGTAGGCTTCCGAATTCTAATTTGGCAGCAGCAGTTAGTAGTGAAAGTAGTGGTGGTGGTCGTGCTCGCATTAGAAGCTTTTCTAGGAAGTTGGAGCTCCTGTCGGATTTTTTTGAGCCGGGTTGCAGTGGTGATGTTCTCCATTTCCAGGATAAACTTGCATAGATGGTGGATGTAGTCCGGGTACAACTCCAGGTTGCAGTGACCACCTCCTTTGATCCACAAGGGTTCGTAGGGTTCTCTTGCTAGTTTCCATAGCCCATAACCGTGAAGCCAATTCACTACATCATCCTCCGTGCCCTGATCAGATACCATCACCACAGTTTAAACAAGCTAGTTAAGTAACTCAGAATGTTTCCTGCCTTCATCTTCTAGCGACTACACTCAGCTTCTCATCATAAAGAATCAAGAAAGTTTCAACAGGAGCCAAGCATCGAACAGCTATTTTAATGATAAACAGTGACTTACTAGATGTAAATTACCAAGCTTTTTGGGCACTGTTCTATTAACTTGTGGCTTACAAAACCCATGACGGGAATGGATCTGATAAATGTTTCCATGGGGTCCCAAATATTGTTCTGTTCATTTATTTACCGAAGAAGCTTGCAGTCTAGATTATGTGGTAGAGATAATAGCTTGAGATAAAGATAGATCAATGTCTTAGGGGTACAGTTTTGGAAGCAGGTGACTGCGTAACTCCAGTTTCAGGAATGGATCCTGCAAATTGTGACAGGGAAAGAGCAACACTGACCTAAGTGTTGAGGACTCCTTCATAAGACTAGAACTTGTATGCAATCAAAGAAGATTTAAAAGAAGCCACAACGACTCTGCATGCTAGTTATGGATGTGGAGGAATAAATTCTTTTCTTAAAGTGGTGTTTTCCAGTGATTTTCTTCATCAGCTTTTCTCTCATGTTGACCACTGCAATCTTCTCTTCTTTAACAGAGGGGTTTTGACTCCATCATTTTGTATTAAAATAATGGACTTCGAGGTGGCCAATACTTGTTATAATTGCTAATCAGTCGAGGTTTGCTGACGTCTGTTGTTTTATCGTATCAACGACAAACATCAGTTAATTTTAAATTTTTAATATAGTAAATAATGTGTCTTAGAATTCATATCTAACAGAAAATTCACAGTCAGCATCAAATTTCATTTCATTATATAGATAACATGTCAACACAAGCAAATGATATCCGAATGAAAAAAAAAAAAATCATAAATCTTAAAGGACTCACATGAATTACAAGAATGGGGCACTTCACCTTTTTAATTTTGTTAATGTTCTGCATAAGCAAGTAGGCAAATATTAGTTTAAATTGCCAACAAGAAACAAGCTAATAAAAAGATAATCATCAATGTGGGAAACTTACTTTATAAATGTCAAAGCAGAAATTGAAATTAACATGGCAGACCACACGGAGGCCTGACAATATAGCACTGTGAAGCACTACACCACGCAATCTTGGCAAGCGAGCTGCCAAGTGTAGTGTGGGACCACTACCAACAGACTGCCCATACAAGATCAAGTCTTCCTGACTGACTCCATATTCAGTTTCCAGGCATTGGTATACAGCCTCAATGTCTGCATAAGTGTTGTATTCACTTGGCTAGACACCACAAACAGACCATTAAGAACGGTATTACTTCATCCAACATGTAGACTTGTAAATTTAAAATCAAAAACGAAGGTAACAATTGTTCATGCATTCTGCAAGCCTCGTGACATTTACATCAACAAGATGGCATTAACTCGCAGTTGTAGCAACCCATCTTGTTACAATCCCGAGGGACAGGATCCTTTAGAAAACACTCAAAAACAATCATGATCCACCCACGTCATTTAAATCACATGAGCAGGTTGATTTGACAAGTTGGTGAACCTTTTTTGAAGTAAAACAATCATTCACAATTTAAAGAATGCGTTTGTATAAATAATTAACACCCAGTCATGTAGGCTATCGCTTGATTGAGAGCTTTGACCAAGAATATGAAAGCATTTTGTTTTAACATAGTGCAACAGAAATGCAAAGGCTAAGCTAAATCAGGTAATTCAGCAACAAACCGAGTAATAGTGTTGGAGCTGACCAAATTACTGGATCTGTCATCAAAAAATACCAATATTCATGATAAGGAATAACTGATCCCAACAAAAATAAGATGCTTATTTTGTCTTTGCTTGTTTGAATTAGGCACATTTGTCATGTCGAACCTGACAAAGTTTGGCCATTCCACTCTCTTTTGCTTAACATCATGACATGGATACATGATTATATATATGACGTGTCTATAATATCAACCAACTGTTTAGAGGTTGAAATAGCATCTGCCTTGATGTTCGACATACATGTCAAGCAGCACTCATGCAATTTTGAAAGTTTAGGGAAATAATTTCAAAAGAATTTATAGTATTCATCACAGATTTCTACAAACTCCCCCAGAAATATATGCCTCGGATTTAATAGCACTTGGGTTACAAGCAGCAAGTGACCACATTCTCAAACAAGACAAGATATCAATAAAGATATAAAAACAGCTCACCTTACCAGTTGACGCTCCATAACCAGAGTAGTCGTATCTGCAGATACACAGATATAACATTAACCTCATCAAAACGAGACCAGCAACTGCAATTGTCGTGTGTGTGTGTGTCTGTGTGTGTGGGGAGGGAGGGAGGGGAGGGGAAAGGGGTGGGGGGTGTGGGTGAGAGAGAGAGAGAGAGGACCGTGGGAGGGATATTGGGAAGAATAGGGGGAAAACATTAAAAAATACAAATAATTAAATAATACAAATACAACGTCTTTGAAGGATGGTGAAATAGATAATGGATCAGATTAAAAAAAAATAACTACCGGACACTCAAAATAAACATTTCAAAGTCTACAGAAACAAAAAATGAAAATCACACCATTGAAAAATGAACAAATTTGTCATCAAATTCCTCCAAATCATTAATAAATATTCAATTGTTTCTTAAATTTCATAAAGTTTTTCCAGATATTATTGTGTTGTACAAAAAGAATGCATCAGTTCAATTTTCTGTATAAATTTGCCAAAATTTGCTTATGGATTCATTGTTCAAAGCAACAACTCACGTCTGTTCAGAACATAAATAAAGCTTTTGACAACACTGAACTTCTTGTTGAACACAAATCTTGGCCTCATCAACCCATATGCCAAACCAAATACAACAATATCAGCTTTCCATTTCAACTCCCATAAATAAAGATGCTACTGATACAAAAGAAGCTGTCCAAGCTCTTTAACTCATTTCACCTTTTCCCAGTCCTATTCTACAATAGAATATTCAGGCAATTACCTTCCCTTCTAGCACTCTACATGTCTCCATGGTATGTTGTTGTACTGCTTTAAGCCATCACTAACCAATATATTCTTCATAGCTCCTTAAACCATCAAAGGTCAGTTTCACTCCTTTCTTTCCCTTATTACAACTCATACCCCTTCTCTTCCCCACATTCTCATTTCTCCACCTGGTTTCCCTCATAGATCACCACCATTCATCTAAATTCCCACCATAAACTCTCTTGCAACAATAATGCTCCCATTAGAAAGCCTCCAATCGTGCAATACAATGTTTGAAACTGCATAACACCTACAAATGTTCACTTGCGAAAAAGTAATCTTATTTCAGACTTTTTTCATAAGGCTAAAACACTCTCAAATAGGCTCACCAATAGGGTTATCACTTGCTCCAAATGTGCCAAACTACAAAGTTCGTCCTACCAGGGAAATGACTTGAATTCTCTCACATCATGTATGGCAACAAGTTAATGTACAAGTGGGCATATTACTCTGTATTTAGTGCGCTCAGTTCACTATTTTTGGGTACATCATCGCATTAGAGAAAGATCAAAAGATACCTGCAAGTATCATCCTGTACCAATATACAATATGAGGGTATTTAAGTAATTTCAACAATAGAACTACATGTGAGTTGGTCCAATAGGAGCATTAACCTGCCCTACATATACACTCATACATACAGGCATCATAAAAATTGTAGACCTTGCACGGATCACATAGATGACCAATTTGATAATGTTTTATGACATTGAATGTGACATTCTTGATCTTTGACTCTGGGTTCGGATATGGAGAATTTTGAGCCAAATTGCATGTTCTGAAGATATGGGGCTTGAGATAATTTTAGAAATTGAAGGTTTAGCTCATGGTGGACTTTTCTGAACTAAGTTTGTTGCTATTATATGGTTAAAATAGTGAACAAAAAAGTGCATAAGGATGACAGTTTGGCTAACAAAGTAGATAGTTGAAAGGCAAAACTGGTGGAGACAGATTCTTCCTTTTTTTTTTTTTTTTAAATGTTGCTATTGGCAGAAACTTCCATTTTCATGATTTTAGAAGTTTAAAACCAAGGTTGGAAGTTTCAGCAGAGACTGAACCGCAACAGGGCCCTAGTTTTGGCTTTTGGTCAGTTTTGGTAGTTTTGGACTGTTTTGGCAGAAACTGATTGGCTTCAATCTAGTTTTGGTGGTTTTGGCCGATTTTGGCCAAAACTGCTCAAAAGTAGCAACAAATACTTCTCGTAAGTATTATTTTGGTGTTTATAATTATATTTGGGTCATTTCCTTATTTAAGTACATGGGCTACCGAATATTAATTTTCAATAATTGTTCTTTCTTTTCTTGAGTTAAAAGACAGTGACTATAACCTTGACAAACTGAGACGCCCAAAAAGGGATCCTTTTTAGAACATATTGCAAAGACTAATTTGGAGAACTCAATATGAGACATTTGAGAGGTATAACATTGTTTAATAAAATAAACAATATTCTTTATCTACATGCAAATGGTTAAATAGTCATTTAATTTTTTTAAAAAAAATTCAATGTATTTGTGACTTCTAAAAAATAAGAAAAGATTTCAATGCGCTCGCAACAAAAGGCTTTAAAATTGGTAAATACACTATAATCTTGATTGGACAAGACTTCAACTTGACTTCGTAGACATCTGCTTCCAAGATCCTTTTTTGGCACGTGTTTTGCCCCCATCAATTATGCACCGAATAGATTTTGGGTATTGATATAGGGCCAAGAGATCCAAATAACATCTTCTGATTAGCCTTTTTAAGTAAGAACTTGGCCCATGGCCTATGTGAAATAGGGACCACTGTAGCATGGTCCTTTCAAAACAGACCATGGGTCGATCATGGTGTTTGTATTGAATTTGACTGGCTATGAACCCTTAGCCTGATGATGATGTCAGGGCTTAAATGGGAGAAGTATATGAAAGCCCATGTTAGCATGTGTAAAGTCCCACATCGATTCACTAAAGAGACCTTGAGTATTTACACAAGGCCAAAGAAATCAAATAACACATTTCAGCTAGCCTTGTTGGGTGACATCTTGAGTCATGCTTAAAAAAAAACAAATAAATAAATAAATAAAGGAAGAGAAGTGCGGATAAGATAGAAAGTGCATGGTAGAAGAAAATATGGGAAGAGAGATCACATGCACTCTTGGTCAGCCGGCACGAACACCATGCCAGTTGACCGATGGTGCACGTGATCTCCTCTTTCCATTCCTTATTTTTCTTCTTCCACATGCCTGCTACACTTATCCACATTCTCTTCCTTTTTATTGCTTTCTTTTTATTGATTTCCTCTCGATGTACGCATGGTAACCCCATGATCTTTCTTTGCATTATAGACCTTCCCAACTCTCCACTTTCCCTCTCTATCTCTCTTTCTTTCCCTCTCTCATTCCACCCTATGTGCAAGCATACCCGAACATCTTCCCTCTGGCAATATCGGTCATCTTTCTAAAGACACCATGAGCATCTCCCTTGAGATGCCATAGACTACCTCCCAAATGACGCTATGGAGCATTTTCCTCTTGTAACACTGCCAAGCATCTTCATCATGATTTTGTCAAATGTTTCTCCTTGTGACGCTGCTAGGTTTCTCTCTTTCCACTACTAATGCATGCTAATATTCTCTCTCCCTACCTCCATCTCTCTTTCCACAACATTTCTCTCAATTTTTATGTAGGATTTGGCCATCCTCCTCTCTCTCATATGCAAAGGCTAGCACCCATTATCTCAAAGAAGCATCAGTTTCAAGAGTCTGGCCTCTTGGATTTGTCACTAAACCCCCTTCGACGTGATATCTATCTTGTATTTTATAGGTTAGATCTCCGATTCGATGCTTGGATTAGGGGACAGATAAGATCCCTGGATGCTAGGCTAGGCTTGAGAATGTGTGCATAGATCTAAGCTCTATCATCCATATGTAAAGCCATTGATTTGTGGATGTAGGGTCGCAGCCCCTAATCTGGAAGAATCCCACATTGTGGAGCTTTGAGTGGATCTCGCAACCCAGTGAGTCCTCCATATACCTAAAAGTGAAGGAAAAATAAGGTTGTAAAGGTTGTACTTTAGGGTTCAAAGAGAGGCTTGATGATTGCTGCATTGTTTTAGGTTATGTAGCTAGCGAAATTTCTAGACTTTGTCAATGTAGATTTGTAACCTCACCACCTTAGCATTTTTACCATGCATTTCATGTGATCTGATTCAAACTTTATTTGGCTTGGTTTGTAAATGTGTTTGGAAAATAGGTATAGTACTTAAAATGAGAACTATGAAAATTATTTATAAACATTTCATGTTTGAAATTAAATATTATGTTCACCCTACATAAAGAAAAGATTTTAAAATAGGCATCAAGCATGAAATACTCAATTTAAGCATGAAGCTGGATTTCTTTGTGTGTATCAAGAGAAACAACTTGGCTGATTTTGCAAGATGGAAATGCATGAAATAAGATGTCAAATCTTTTTTGGAAGCTCATGGATATTGAGAGCTTTATGTTTGTTATATGATGAAGAAATCGATTTTGAAATAGGCTTAATGGTTTCTCTCTTATCCAACTATGCTCCAAGCTTAACCAGCAGGGCTGATCACTGGCAACATGTGTTCAGGAACAAGTTTCTTTAGAGCCTATCCAATAGGGTTGATCACTAGCAAACATGTGCTCAAAGCTAGTTCCTTTCAGGCCTAGCTAATGGGCTCACTTGCTAGCAAATCATGTATCAAGGACTCGTTTCTTCCGAGCCTTGTCATTTGGTTAATCATGCCCGTAGTCGCAAAGACCAAGAGAGGGCAAAATTTGTAAATATTTTTTGTTGAAAATTTCATCAAAAAACACATTAAATCTAGTTTTTATATTAATATTTTGAAAGGTGAATCCTTAAGTTGATAAATGTCTACATGCCATTTATGAAACTCCTTCCTGAAATTTGCAATTTTATTTTCTTTTACAATTAATAATGATATTTGTATTTATCTGAACATTTATGTGCTTGATCCAACTAAAAGTGTATAGGTAACTTCTAGGTTATTAGCTCACTATTATCTCTTATCATTTTTTTTTCAGATGCTGAGTAGCTCGGATGGGGTTATGGCGAAGTGCTGGACAGTCTAGGATTCAGAGTGATCTTTCATTTTGATCAAATTTTATGTAATGGAAAGATATTCTGTATAACTTTTTGATTTTGGAATTTTCAATGTTGGAATCTTTATAATAGAATTCTATAGATGCTCTAAAATTTACCACTGCCCTTTTATCGTTACTCGGAAAATCTGATCCTAAAAATAAGAAATTTTCTAGGCAGGCCTTGCATATCCGATGAGGCCAACCCTATCAGATGTGCAGCCATTTTTCGCATGCCCCGCTCATGCCAACGGGTCAAGACATGAAACTACTAATGACATATAATAACTGACAAACAAGAACTCGGTTCATAATCACTTACTTTTCCAGTTTTCAATTTTTAAAAGTAAAAACACAAACTCTGATGTTAAGAAAGATGTTTAGTTTCATTGTTTTTATTTTATATTTTTAAAAGTGACTTCCATAATTTGTGAAAACGTGAAAGTGAAAAATCTTTACTTCTACTATTTCCAAGAGCAACTTTCTAAGCCACAAACAACTCCTAGTATCACACTCAACTACCTGATCTAATTTGTATCTTCTCTTCTTCTCTACCCTTCCCAAAGCCTATTACAAGATGTCAGCCTCCCCGTCAGTGAGATCTGGCACATTGACAAGGAGCATCAATCGACATGATCAATCCAGTAAGTCTTTCCCCTCTTCCATTCATCCTTTTGCCTCCTTCCCATCAGGTGATATCCTTCTCTTGCCTGGTTTGAAAAGTCTGGGTCCTCTAGGATGTATAATGGAACAATCGAGGATGATAACTGGGAACTGCATATTGGGGGTGGTGTAAAAGGAGATGATCAAGGGCAGAGGAAGAGAACAGCATACCCTCCTATAGCCCCCATCCATATTCCGGCCACCAATCCTCTTAAGAGAGATCATGTTATGGCTCTTGAAATGAACAAACTCATAGCACTTGGGTCAGCCATCCTGGGGATCCTTGTTGTGGATGATGTTGTAGCCCAGCTCACCGAAGCTATGGTGAAGGCAGCAAGTGGGGTCTTCACTGGGAGATCATGGTTGAAGAGCTTGCAATGGGCTGGGCTGGCATCGTCTTCTTTGAAGATGTCCTTGATGATGTCTAGTTGCTTCTTGGTGGCAGCATAGAATGCCCCACCATCTGGTCTTTGTAGAAGGGGTCTAGGAAGTCAGGTCTAGGGCTTTGATAAGGCCAAGGATTTCTTGGGGTTGAGGGTTGGGTTTGGAGTTTTTGATGGGGTCAAGGCTGGAGTTGTAAGTTGTTTTGAGCTTCCGCCTCCTCGCCATGGCGGACGAAATGTGAAGAAGGTACCTAGGATGGAGAGAGAGAGAGAGAGAGAGAGAGAGAAGGAAAAGTTAGGGGACTTATGATCTTTCATTCTTGCCCTCAATCATTCCCTTCTACACCATAGAGCTTATAGCATCCATAGATGCAAGAATTATTCTCTTAGTTAGCTTCCTCAGATCTCTTCAGTTTCTTTGCTTGGTTAGCTGCCACAGATTTTTTTTCCCCTTTTCAGTTCTTTATTGTTAAGTAAGTTCAGGGAGACAAGAATCATGTTGCTTTTTCTGTTCATTTCTCAGATGCATTCAGATCAATTCAATTGCAAAACTTATGTAGGATATCAAATGTATTTATGGATTTAAAAAAGTATAGATTGGGTGAAGAATATCATGGAAGAATAAAAAGGAGGGAAGGAAGAAGAGGAGGAGGGGGGGTGTGGGGTGGAATATCCTTATAAATTATTTGACAGAGAGATTCACATAATAGGTGTAGTAAAACATGTGTAGCTTAGCACCTATTAGTGGAATTTAAACAGGTTAGAATCTTTTTACAGGCAAAAAGGTATATTACTCTTGCCTGTAAGATAGGGAAAAGTGGAAAACAATAGGAGTTCTATTATATGATGCATTTATCATAACCAAATATCATAATAAAACTAGAAGGCAATATAGTTCATATAAATACATGTTTAAAACAAGCAAATAAAAAGGCTTACCAACCCATGTAACTAAATTCCATAGACAAAGAAAACACACAAATAATTTATAACTAAATAGAGATATAAGATATTGTTCCTACTTGACAACTTGTTCTAGAAAACATTTTCCAGCTTGCCTCTTCCGCTATTACTGAATGAGGCTCTAGTTACCAAAAAAAAAAAAGAGGCTCCAAAAACCTTTATGGTGCGTTCTCCCAAAAACCATGGCTAATTTGCTATCTTTGCAAGCTATTTTTTAATTCTGCTTGAATAAAGGGATAGGGTTACAGATAATCACTTGGGATGCTTTAGGCCTTTCCTAGATATTGTCAATCATTTGTTAAGGATGATGTTGGAGAAGGCAGGCCATGGAGACTGTCCAATCTGAATATACTGTCCCATGTTCCATTGGTAACCCATACTTAACTAACACATTTCTTGCTTGATTGAAAGAGTGAATATCTACTCTTGCTTCTATTTGCTCTCATTCAACTAGAAACTAGATCGTATTTGTAACACTTAAAAGCATAGTATAATAAAAATACATCAGTATTGTTCATAACTTTCATTTCTAGGCTCGTGGTAGTTCTGAAATATTATGAAGATATGATTCCATCTAGCTTATATAGTATTTTAATTTTTTCTTGTTTAATTAGATGGTAGAACATATAGTTATGAACATGAATGAATCTTATAGTGAAAATGATGTGGTTGAGGTAGGTGTTAACAGTCTATGGAAAACAGAGAATGAACAAATGTTCATTTGACTCATGGAAGAAGTTTTCAAGGAGAATAGACTGACAACTTTTCTTGAAGCAGGTTCAGTCAATTGAGGACATGCCAAAGAGACTTTGCTAAGTGGATAAAAGAGAGATGAATTGGTTACAACTCATTAACAAGCGAGGTAACTGTAGAGGATGAACTATGCAATGGTTATATAAGGTAGACCTAATTTAAGAAGGCTTTAAGTTTTTGCTTTTAATATTTCAATGCTTCACAAGATATTATGGTTAAACTTATTAAAATTATGATGTATGGTAACTTTCTCTCACGTAAATAAATTTGCAAGGAAATCTCAAAAGAAAGGATGTTCTATTTCTGAAAAGTTGTGCACGATATTTGGGATACTACGGCCTGTGGTCATTTGTTACATCCTTCAGCTAGAAGTCCCTTGGACCCGGACAATAAAGAGGATAGGGGAGAGAAAAATTTTGAGGATCACTTTGATGGTTTAGTTATTCTACTTGCACATTGCCAAAGTCGTTCTCTCTATCACCCCATCATGATCGCACAAGGGAAAGAGAGCCAACCTTCGTTCAACACTAATTAATGCACTGAGCACTGAACACCTTTAGTAAATAAGAAAAAATAAGAAACATACTCATAGAGAAGAAAATGGCAAGCTCATCTAGTATAATTGCTTCTTTGGCTACATCTGACTCACCTCATAAAAAACTTCTAAAAAGAAGTTTGCAAACATTGAATGCTCTCTGAAGAGTAGATGGGCCGAGTGATGCAAAGGTAGTGAAGAAATTTTGTGAGGACCCAAGAACAATGGAATCATTCAAAGAGATACCGAAGGAGAGGAGGATGGATTGGCCGAAAATCTTTAGCGAAGATGCTAGATGTGGTTCAGTCTTGCTCCGCTATGGTTAAGTGTTGATTGATGGTTTGTGAGGACCTGTTTTAGTCATGTGTATATGGATGTTGTAGATTTAATGACTGCTAAGAACCTATGAAATGGCATTTTCTTAATGTTTAGTTTGGTTTCTTTTAACTAATGTGGTTGTTATGGATGTTTTGATTGATGTTCTTTATATACTATATTATTATAAGATCTTATGGATACCTTTTACGTACATGCTAGATCATGGAATAAATATTTTGAAATGATATTTGATAAATTAGTATGTCGATTATAGTTGGAAATTGGAATAATATCATGAATGAATATTTGAGGTTGGAATGGTGTTAATTCATATGTTGCCATACTTATTTTTTTTAATGTTTTACAATCATCTTGAAATGGCACATTGCTATACCTAATTGGTAGGAAGCACTTAGATCATTGTTGTATGTTGACAAGTTGGAAAGATGGTATCTAATAGCTATAAGTCAACCTCATCTGATAAGACTGACTCTAATATGAATGATGGGTCATAAGAGATGCTATTTATTATAACATTACTGAGTATTATAAAAAGCATTTATGCAAGCAACCTTGTAAAACCTCCCACCTGACAAGGCATGAATATGTAGTTGAGGCATCCAGATGGATATTATGATTCTTTTAGAATGGAGCCGCATATATTTATTATCCTTGGGAGTATTAAAGCCTCAATCATTGTTACATCATAATTGCATGTTGTGCTGTACATAATTTTTATCAAAATGCATTCGGTGAGAAATCATTTGTTTGAGGAACATGACAGGAACGATATTGTTGGGAGGAATTTTGTACAAATCCCAAGATGATTGTGCTCAACAAATCCGTCTATTAAAAGCCCATCACTAACTCATTCCCACCAAGCTAGTCCTCTGCAACCACATGATCGACGCCTCACATCTTGAGCAGACAGGTCATGGCCGACCATCGTTCGACAATACGCTATTGCCGATGTGTCCTCATTGGCCAATCCTATTTGGCCGACCAGCTTCACGCCTGTAAAAAGATTATGGCCCTAAACGTCCCTATCCAGTAGCGCCTTGGATCGCCGACCCCTTATCATTACCGACAACATTCATTTGGCAATCTCATTTGAAATACGACACCCACCAGGCAACAACTGTCGCTGGACTGATAAGGTAAATACAATCACCGCATCCCAAATATCTCGAGCAACAATCTCACACCCCACGAATCACGTCCTGATCATGCGGGATCGTGCCAACAACTTGCCAACTGAAGCTCTAACTCTTCGCTATAAAAAAGACTCAAAGAGGACCCCTCGAAGAGGTACGCCATTATTCTGCCTCTCACACTCCTGTTGAATGAGAGTTCTGATTTGAACGTCGGAGGATCCTCGCCGGAGCCATCTTCGATTAGGACTTTTGTGCAAGTCACGCCCCTGAGAGGCCATCCTCGCATCGACTCCAGCATCCCAACGTCTGATGAATTCTCGCATCAACAGATTGACGCTAGAGGAAGGATCCTGACCCGTTTGGAGGAGCGCAGATCGAGAGCAGTAAGACATCATGCCACCAAAAAGAGTTTCATCCCATCGTACCAACACTTCTACTTCCCGACCGACGGAGAGCCAAGCCAACAACTAGGTGCAACCACCGATGACGGAGACTCCTCCACTAGCCCAGCCAGCGTTGGTCACGACGAACCAATTCAACCTACTTTTCCAGCAGGTTCAAACTCTGACGGCTGCCATCCAGACAGTCCAAACTATCCTGGCACCTCCATCAGCGGTGCCGTAGCCTAATCAGATTGTCCCCGCACCCCCTTCGACAATGCCACCACCAAATCTATCTTCACGGCCACCACCACCACTAAAACAACCGCGGGCGCCTCTGTAGAGCCCGGAGAGGAGGTAGACCCGCTAGAACCACTTCAAGACTCAGAAACCAGGAAGGCGGCGATCTCCAAATCCTCGATCGGGGCACGATTCGACCCTTGATCGCCGATCTCCCCAATATTTTGAGACCTGCACCGCCTGGAACTTTGCTATTGAAAGGCGGTTTCGAGAGCGATCCACAATACCCCCTCGACTCCCTATGACGGGTTCAACAATGAACCACCCTTTGCTCCGAGGATTATGCAGGAGCCGCTCACTCGGCACTTTAAGGCTCCACAGTTTCAGACCTACGACAGGGCCGCAGACCCCGTCGATCACCTTGAAACTTTCAAAGCGGCAATGCTCCTCCATGGAGAGACTGATGCTATCCTCTGTCGAGCTTTCCCTACTACTCTAAAGGAAGCAGCTCGACACTGATATTCCAGTTTGAAACCGATTTCAATCCATTCCTTTGAAAAGCTGAGTCGGTCCTTCGTCGGCCACTTCGTCAACAGCCAACGACAATAGAAGCGATCCGACTACCTCCATACCATCAAGCAAAAAGAAGGGGAGTCGATTTGAACTTTTGTCAGCCACTTTAATGCGACCACCCTGAAGATCCACAATCTGGATCAATCGGTCGCAATGTCCGCGATGATAAGCGAACTTCTAAAGAACGACCTCAAGAAGTCATTAATAAAGACCTACCCTCGAAATTCCTCGATATATTGGTCCAAGCAAAAAAGTATGCTCACACGGAGGTCTTCGTTGAGGATGGTACCCCTGCCAGTTCTATTGCAGTAGGAGAGCAAAATAAGGAGCGCTCCTCGAGACGGAAGGAGAGAATCCGTTAGCACTCCCGATCCCCATTTCTGAAGAGGAAAAATGGGGCCCCTCGAAACCGCCGACCCTAAAGCCCTAAGAGAAGGGATCAGCATGCCTCTCCGCCAATGAGATATACGAACTACACTCCGCTGAACACACCTAAGACTCAGGTGCTAATGGAAATAAAGAGGCAGCTCCCGGAGCCGAGGAGGTTTCGATCATTCCCAAATCGGAGAAATCAAAATAAGTACTGCCTGTATCACCGCGATCATGGCCATGACACAGAGGAGTGTATCCAGCTCCAGGATGAGATTGAGGACTTCATCAGGCATGATCGTCTCGATCGATTTATACTTCGAAGGTGGGAGCTGGAGCAGCGAGAAAGGCGATGGCGGAGATCCCTTCAGCCGACAGAGCAACTATTACAGGCAGGGCCGCAAGAAGATCAACCCCCAGCCGATGTGATCAACACCATTACTGGGGGGCATGGAGCTGGAGGACTCGACAGGGATGATGAGGCAACAAAGAGGTAGAGGACTGGAGAGCTGATAAGCTTCACCAAGGAGGATGCCCAAGAAATTTAGTTTCCGCACAATGACACAATTATTGTAACTTTAAATATTACAAACTATGATGTACGCCGCGTCCTAATCGATAATGGAAGCTCTGCCGATGTCTTGTTTTATGATGCTTTCTCAAAGATGGGAGTACCGGATGATCGGCTGGGGAGGATGAACTCCCCACTTGTCGGATTTATCGAGACTATCTCTGTCAAAGGAATCATCACTTTGCTTGTAAACGTCGGTCGATTCCCCATTCACTATACTGCCCAGATTGATTTTTTGGTCATCCGAGCACCCTTGACCTACAGCGCCATCCTCGACCGGTAAGACCTAAACACGCTCCAAGCTGTCGTGTCCACATACCACCAGAAGATGAAGTTTCCAACAACGAATGGAGTCGAAGAAGTCCGTGGAGATCAAGGCTTAGCGCGTCACTGTTATAGCATCGCTCTCCAAGGAGGTCGGCCCATCGAGTCATACTCGATTGAGGGGCTAGATACCCGGGATAAATTGGCCGAGGAGCGCAGAAAGTCCGTCGAGGACCTCATCTCAATCCCATTGGCGGATGGAAACACGAAGCACACGATCTAAATCAGATCAAATCTGAATCAGATAATGAAAGATCAGCTAACCTCCCTTTTGCAGGCAAACTCGAACGTCTTTGCTTGGACACTAGCGGACATGGTGGAAATTGATCCTTCAATAATCATGCACCGACTGAACGTGAGCCCAAACTCCCTTCCCTTTAAGCAAAAGAAGAGAAGCTTTGCACCGGAACGGCAGAAAATGATAGTCGAGGAGGTGGACACGTTACTCCAAACAGGTTTCATCAAAAAAATGACTTATCCAAAATGGATAGCCAATGTGATCATATTAAAGAAGACAAACGAAAAATGATGAATCTACATCGACTTCATCGATCTAACAAAGCTTGTCCAAAAGATAGCTACCTCTTGCTGAGAATCGATCAACTGGTCGACACCACATCGGATCACGAGCTTCTATCCTTCATGGATGCCTTCTCCAACTATAACCAAATTCAGATGGCACCTAAAAATGAGGATAAAACGTCTTTTATTACTGATCGAGGTCTCTTTTATTATAGGATCATACATTTTGATCTAAAAAATGCAGGTGCAACTTATCAGCGCTTTGTGAATAAGATTTTCAAGGATCAGATCGGATGTAATATGAAGATATACGTGGACGACATGCTCGTCAAGAGCCAATCCATGAGGACCCACATTAATGACCTCGAAGAAGCCTTTGCCCCCCTACGAAAGTACAAGATAAAGCTGAACCCAGCCAAGTGCTTTTGGGATCACCTCCGGAAAGTTCCTAGACTTCATGTTTTCGAATCGAAAAATAGAGACCAATATGAAGAAGATCAAGACTATGTAGAAGATGACTCCCCCTAGAACAATTAAGAAGGTACAGCACCTCACAGGGAAAGTCGCTGCCTTGAACCGATTTGTTTCAAGATCAACTGAGCGGTGTTTGCCCTTCTTCCAAGTTCTGAAGCAACCAAAGAATTTTCAGTGATCCGAGGAATGCTAAAAGGCTTTTGCCGACCTCAAGGACTACCTTAGTTCCACTCCACTGCTCGATAAGCCTGACCCTGACGAGGAATTGTATTTATACCTTGCAGTTTTGTCTGTTATGAGTGTAGTGCTAGTCCAAGAGCGAAACAAAATTCAAAGACCAATCTGCTACATCAGTCGAATCCTAAAGGATGCGAAGACCAAATATTCAAAGTTGGAGAAACTGGCTTATGCACTCCTCATTGCAGCTCAAAAGCTCCAACCATACTTCTAAGCTCACACCATCCTCCTAACTGATCAACCAATAAAGAGCATTCTCCATCGGCCCGACACTCGGAACGGATTGCCAAGTGGGCAGTCGAGCTCTCAGTGTTTGATATCCAGTACCAACCCCTACCATCCATCAAAGCCCAGATCCTAGCCGACTTTGTGACCGAATGCACCATTCCAAACGAATTAGCTAAGCAAAAAGAGCATGTTCCAACTGACGAGGGACCTTCAAAAACTAATGACAGCTCCTGGGTAATGTACGTGGACAGTTCGTCTAGTTCCTCAAGATCCGGAGCGGGATTAATCTTTACAGGCCCAGAAAGAGCGATAGCCAAGTACACCTTACGCTTCGAATTTCCGACTACAAATAATGAGGCTGAATACGAGGCTTTGGCCGCAGGACTTTGGATAGCCAAAGAACTGGGAATACTGAACTTCAAGGCTTGTAGTAAATCTCAGTTGGTCGTCGGACACATTCAAGGCAATTATGAAGTCCGAGGAGACAACACAATTGAATACCTCCAGAAGATCAAAGACTTGGCGTATGTGTTCAACAAACTTGAAATCCAAAAAATGCCGAGGGTGGAAAATTCGAGGGCCGACCTATTGTCTAAATTAGCAACATCGTCACCATCTAAGCTGCCTAAGACAACCTTTTTTGAGATGATGAATCGGTCGATCATTGAGGAGCCGACAACTGTGTTGCAAATTGATGAGGAGCCCTCTTGGATTGATCTGTAGGCTAATTATCTCCTTCATGAGAAAAAATTGTACAAGAAGTCTTACTCATTGCCTCTCCTAAAGTGCCTACGACCATCTGAAGCCAACTATGCACTCAAGAAAGTACATGAAGGTATCTGCAGGAGTCATATCGGCAAGAAAGCATTAGGTTATAAACTCCTCAAACATGGTTACTACTGGCCGATTATGTAAAAAGATTCTGAAGATTACGTGCGACGGTGTGATAAGTGTCAAAGAAATTCCAACATACAATGATTGCCCGTCGTGCCAATCACTCCTATCTGCGCCCCTTGGCCATTTGCGCAATGAGGGATGGATATCCTTGACCCATTCTGCATCGGATCAGCACAAATTCTTGCTTGTCACCGTGGACTACTTTACTAAATAGGTAGAAGCCGAACCGCTAGCCCGTATTACAAAAGAACAATAAACTTCATTTAGAAATCGATCATATGTCGGTTTGACCTACCTAGAGTATTGATCACCAATAATAGGCACCAGTTCACAGGGGCTAAGTTTGAGAAGTTTTGCAAGGAACATGGGATATCACACCATCTTACCTCTGTCGCTCATCCTCAAGCTAATGGTGAGGCCGAGATAACAAATCATACTATCTTACGAAGACTGAAGACAAGGTTGGACAGAGCCAAAGGATCTTGAGCCGACGAACTTCATCATGTACTTTGGGCATACAAGATGACGCCAAGAGTTGCAACAGAAGAAACTCCTTTCAGCTTGGCCTTTGAGACGAAAGCAGTAATATCTGTTAAGATTGGAGTTCCATCGACGCGAGTTGAGAATTTTGATGAGCAGACCAACTCGGAGAGGCTGCGTGCTAACTTGGATCTACTCAAAGAAGCCAGAAAGAGGGTGCGCATCTGAATGGCGGCTTATCAGCATAAGGTTGTCAGGTATTACAACAACAAAATTCAAAACAAAATCTTCAGGGTCGGCGACCTAATCCTACGTAAGGCGGAGATATCACAACCCAAGGAGCGAGACAAACTGGCTCCAAACTGGGAGGGCCCATACCAAGTGGATGAGGTCATCAAGCCAGGAACCTACCGACTGAAGCAGCTTGATGGAACGACACTCTCCCGACCATGGAATTCAGAGAACGTTCAAATCTACAACCAATAAGGTATCTCATGACCTTCCTCAATGAAATTTCTTTTTCTAAAAATAATAATCTCTTGTTTGCTCATCAGAAATAAGACGGCCTTTGATCAGCTTAATCATTGAAAACAATAAGACGGCTTTTGAATGACGTAGTCATTGAAAATCTAAAGACGGCCTTTGATTGGCTTAGTCAGTTGAAAGAGCCCGTGATCGGCTCTAAATGCGAGCGGAATGATCTCTGATCGGCCTAATAAAAGAATAATCATCGATCGGAAAGAAACATGCAGGAAAAAACAAGACAGCTTTTCATTAAAAATATTTACAAAAGTGGTGATCGAAGCACCACCCTTCAAAAAAAAAAAGAAGAGAAGAGGAAAGCAGAAGGGATGAGGGGGCTTATTCCTCATCCGATGAAAAAGCCCCCACCTCTTCATCACTGTTCCCGGGAGGAGGTAATGGAGGTCCAATTGCGGCATCATCTACCACAGAGAGGCCTTACAGTCCTCAAACTCGAGGACAAAGACGGTGGCAGCGATGTTGATGGCGTCCTTCTCGAATGCCACAAAGGCTTGTAGTCCCTGACGCAGCACTCCCAAACTGCATGGGAAATCCTCTCGGCCTGAGAGGCACCCTCGCCTCCAAAGGACGGCGAAGATCGTAGGGTCGATAACACCCTACAAAAGGACTGCCTGAGCCACCTCGCCTCCCTTTCAACGGCCCTCCTTTCCTTGACCCGATCCTTAATGGCTTTTTTCAAAGGCATCATTGTGGCAAGACGGAGAGAAGATTTTTTGCAAAAGCTACGAGAAAGAGGATGGGAGGTAGAGTTCCACCAGCCATCATCCTTTATTTAGAAGCACAAGCACCCACGCCAATCGCCAGCCTAGAAGATGCAGCTTGCCTCTCAGTCATAAGTGGCGCATCTTCCCAATTCTAGAAGTTAATTCAAGTGCCACTTCGTGAACCAGAATACCACCACATGGTGTGCTATTGCAGGCCCAACATCCTTCCCCAAATCTTACTCCATCGGAGGAAGTGGTAGCCGTCATTCCCCATGGCCTTCGTGCACTCTGGTCAAATCCAACTTGAATACATTGGAAATCATGAAACGTCAAAAGACCATCATAATTAATGCATGAGAGACCCTATAGAAAAGGTACTGAGTCCTCATCCAAACTAAAGGTCTCCCGAGCAACGGTCAACAACGACAAACGACATCCCACAACGAAGGAAAAGACAGCACAAGTTGAACGTCTGTTATTGTATTGACAAAACTTATTATAATTATAGGCATAACGTCATCTCGAGGAGACGACGTCAGAGATCACTACATTCAACTACGGCGAGCCCCAGTCTCCGAAGCTTCGTCGGACACTTCTGCACTAACCTCCTTGCCATCAGGGCCGAGCTCACGAATCTCAACTCCCCTAGACCTTCCCTGGGGAACGAAAGATTCGGCATCACCCTCGAGAGAAAAGTTAGAGAGGTCGAGCCTTGGAAAGGCCATCTTGATCCAGTTCCGGCATGTCCAGAATCCAACCATATAGCCTACATCAAACATGCACCAGACCGTGTCGTCTGGAGACACGGGATCGCCCAACCCTAGGTTCTCGTGACTGTCCACCGACTTTCCCTTGGCCTATATTCAGCAACTACATTGTCCAAGTGCTGAAGCTCAAAGATCTTCGTTTGAGCGACATGGAGATCCTTTTGAAGCTGCACCACATGATCGACGAAACATCTCCTCGCCTCTATGGCAGCAGCCTCAGATGACTCCAGTTCCGAAATCCTGTCCTGAGACAAGTGAAATCAGAGTTGGAGGTCCTGTTACCTGACAGCGGCGCCCTAAGTGGCATCCTCTACGAGCTTGAATAGCCTTGCGGACTGAGCCGCAAACCAAACTTTCTCAACAAAATATGTCACGACATTCCGACGATTGATCGTCCTCAATCGATCGACTTCTGCTGAGGCCTCGTCTAGAGCTTTCCTGATGTTTGACAGTTCCTTCTTCCAGACAGCAGCCTTCTTATTTGATTTTTAACACTCCTTTCAAGGTCACCTACATGGAACCTAATCCTCTCTGCAGATGCCACCGATAAAGCCTCGACGATAAGAACTGAAGGGGTATATTCAACGAGAGCGTATGGGCATAACTGGACAAGAGGAAGAAAAATAACACAAATTCAGGAAGACGAAATATTGTTTCATTAATAACTGCTTTCTTACAAAAAAAAAAGAGAGAAAGAAGGTACAGGTTTCATTTCCCGACCTCATCTTGAAGATTGGAGTCAAGCGCAACTTCGGAGGAACCAGCAACTTCGGAGGGACCAGCAGCGAGCGGCAAAGAAACCTCAATCGAAACCTCTTTGCTCCTCGCCTGCTCCTAGGTGGCCCCAAAACTAGGAGGAGCCGGCTCAATCGCAAAATCCTCATCGTCCTCGTCCTCATCCAGGAAGAAGAGATCGACCTCAGGAAGTCGGACGGCAACCAGACAACGGCAATCGTCAAATCTGATCCCATGTCCCTTATTGAAGGAGTCTTGACCGTATTCGACCAAGGCATCGTGGTATGCCTTCGATGCCTTATAGCCGTCGATAGCCTGGATCATCTCCTGCTTGAAATCCTCCAAAGCCTTGAAGGATTCCAATACCGATTGACGGGCCTCAGCAACTTTTTTTAAGTTTTTCGCCTAGCCTTAGCAACTTGCTCCTTGGCCTCGACAACTCGCTCCTCGACTTTCCACTCGACCTCAACGAGCTTTATTTTGGCTGCCTGAAGCTCCTCCCCTTTTTGCGCAAGCTCGACGGAAACTTTATTAAGGGAATCTCTCAGCTTATCGACCTCCGCCTTAGCCGCGTCGGCATGCACATGCGCCTCCATGGCGTTAGATTCAGCCTTTCGACACAAAGCCTTGTGGATTTCTGCCTTGCGCACACGATTCAAGCTATCGACCAAAAAATTGAGTACCTACAGAAAAGTTACAATCAGCAGAAAGACGAAAGGAGAAGCCAAAGGGTGAAATAAGAGATAAGGATGGCACCTGATGCACGACGGTCCTGGAGTACCGCTGTAGGTCATCGAAGCCCATATCAGCGATGCCCTTCAGCTCCATAGGAATAACCGATCTCTCGATTAACTCTTTAATGACTCTCCAATCATCAAAGATTGCATCCTCAGAAATGGAATCAAGGCGAACGTCAGAATCCATTTCGCTGGAAGAAGGCATGCTGCTTGGCCCTACAGCAGTAGGAAGCTGAGTGGAAGGGGACAGAATCTCACAAGACGTCGGAGCAGCAAGCAAGGAAGCCACGGGTGGTGGAGACGCCGGCGCTAGAGCGACCACAAAAATTGGAGCCAGAGCCAATGGAGTCGGACTTGAAGTGGGAATCGCTAAGACAACTGTGGCCCCGACCGCTGAGCCATCCTTATCCGTAGTCTTTCCTCGACGGGTCACCAGCTTCTTGGAGGCACCATCGGATGCGAGAGCCTTCCTCTTCTTCGAAAGGTTCCGCTTCATTTTGGCGATGTCCTCGGGCCTCATCTCTGCAAGCAGTCGAACTTGGCTGGCATCCTTAAAGAAAAAGATGAATAAGGTGAACAACTGTAGTACTCACCGCTGAGGTCGGCCTGGCTGAATCCAGTGTTAAAAAGGATCTCATCGGACACCAACTCATCGATCGAGAGAGACTTGAAGTCTATGAGGGTTCTAAAGTAACCCTCTTCCTCAATCTCCAGCTTTGGGGCCTTGAACGCTGAAGCCTCCAACCGAACCCAGCTTGGCAAATCCCAATCCTCCACTGTAGGACTAGATACAAACAAAAATCACTCCTTCCATCCATGGAGGAAGGAGCGCCCTTGATCAAAGAAGAAACCCCCTTCTGAGAAAAAAAAATACCACCAATCCTTAAAGTAAAAATGCCTCTTAATGGTGAAAAAAGAGCGAAAGAGATCAACAGATGGCCGGACATCAGCCATGACATAAAGAACCAAAAAACCTACCACGAACCTAAAAGAGTTCGAAGCAATGGCACAAAAAGACCAACCATAAAAACGGAAGATGTCAAGGATGAAGGGATGAACAAGAAACCTTAAGCCTGCCCAGAGTGACTCTTCAGACACGACAAGCCGATCGGGAGGCGGGTTATCAACACGCTCGTTTGCCCTAAGAAGCTTAAGATCAAAATCTGGAGAAACCCGTACCAAATCCATATCCGACTTAGATCGTCCGGATTCAACACAGAACTATAACTACTAAGACCTAGCTCACTCGGCTCGACCATTCTCAAACAAAAAGGCTAAAAGAATATCTAAAGAAAGGAGGGAGTAACAGAAAAAAAGATGGACGACAAAGAAAATCCATCTGAGAACGAAGGAAGGAGACAGAAGAAGCAGTCATCGGAACCTTCAAAAACCTCTCTAAAGAGTGCGCTACGAAGGAAGAAGAAAGGCCCTTATTCCAAAAAGCTACGGTAATGGTAAGAGAAAGGAAGAATCAAAAAGTCTAACAACAATCGAAAAAACCAAAGATAGGTGCCTCTTCTATTTATAGCCAAAAAAATATAACGTCCGGATATCGAATCATTTCTTCCTCAACAAGTCGTGAGACGTGGCACATGTGGCATCCCTCCATTCGATCGGCTACGGCCACCAGCTATGCGAATCAGTGCCACAATTCAAAAAACAAATGTTGAAGCGATGTCTATTTAATTCCTTCATGATGACTCAAGTCGTGCCGCCTCACTCTGTCCTAAAAGTCATGCGCATCCCATCAGTTGAAAGACCTTTTCACACCCTCAGCCTAAGGAAGACAGATGTACTCTCTTTGCCCGGTTAAAGTCGGACTCAAGAGTAAGAGGCATATGTTGGAAAAAATTTTGCACGGACTGATTATATGAAAAGATCCAAAGCTTAAGATGACTATGCTCAACAGATCCACCAATTAAAAGCCCATCGCCAACTGATTCCCACCAATTTAGTCCTCTGTAACCGCCTGAGACACTTCACATCCTAAGCAGACAGGTCATGGCCGACCATCGCTCGACGATGCGCTATTGCCGACGTGTCCTCATTGGCCCATCCTGTTTAGCCGACCAGCTTCGCACCTGTAAAAAGATTCTAACCCTGGACGTCCCTATCCAGTAGTGCCTTGGGTCGACCGATCCCTGATCATCGTCGACCCTTGATCGTCACCAACAACATTCAGTTGGCAATCTCATTCGAAATACGACACTCACCAGACAACAATTGTCGCTGTACTAATAAGGTAACTACAATCACCGCATCTCGAATATCTCAAGCGACAATCTCATGCCCCACGAATCCATCCTGATCAAGGAATACCGTACCGGGCCGAACCGCCCGGTACGGGGCATGCCGAACCATCCCAACAGGGAAGCGAGACGGTTCCGACATGGAAAATGGCACATGCCGATGCCAGAGAAGAAAAGAGAAAATGAGAAAAAGAGAGGAAGAGAGAGAAAGAAAAAGAGGGAGGGAGGTCTGTCGGAGGGGCCACCGAAGGGCCTCCGACGGACCGTTGTGACCGTCGGGCGACGTAAACGCCTCCCACGGCTCCGTGGCGTGAAACAAGGGCGATCCGCCCCTATTTTTTATTTTTTTTAAAAAATATTTTTTTTAAATGAAGACGGCATGGAGTTTGCCGGCTTCATTTTAAAAAATATTTTAAAAAAAAATACGAAAACATGGGCGGATCGCCCCTGTTTCACGCTACGGAGCCGCAGGGGCCGTAAATGCTGCCTGCGGGCCACGGCGGCCCGCCGGAGGCCCTCCAACGGCCCCTCCGACGGACCCCCTCTCTCTTTTTCTTTCTTCCACCCTCTCTATTTCTCTCTCTCTCTCTTTTTCTTCTCCAGTTCGGCTCCATTTTCCTTCGTCGGGATCGGAACGGAACGAAAGCGTGCCGAATCATACCGCCGACCAGCCGATCCGACCATCGATACCGATTCCGCAGACCTTGATCCTGATTATACGGGATCATGCCAACAACTTGCCAACTGAAGCTCTAACTCTCCGCTACAAGAGAGACTCAAAGAAAACCCTCAAAGAGGTACGCCGTTATTCTACCTCTCACGCTCCTGTTCAACGAGAGTTCTGACTTGAGCACCGGAGGATCCTCGCCAGAGCCATCTCCAGTTAAGACTTTTGTGCAGGTCGCGCCCCCCGGAAGCCGATCTCGCCATCGACTCCGGCGTCCCGATGCCTAACAAATTCTTGTATCAACAGATATCAAGGTAGATGATAATGTACAAACCTCAAAAAGGCAGCATAGTGCAAGAGAGGGTTCAAGTAAATGTGGCACAAAGCCAGATATGTCAAATGAATCAAGTTTGAGATAATATGGCAAAGAGAGAATAGAGCAAACTAGATATTGTTTGATGTTTCATTTACATTGATATTTTCAATATTATACAACATTGATATGTTTTCAAGATAATTTTAGTAGTCACTGAGTTCTAAATTTAGACTTATTAATCATCATGTGTGAACTATGTATTCATAATTATATATTGTAGGCATTATAGTAGGTGGGTATATATTGGAAAGTAGTAGAGAAAATACAATGAAATTAAGTTTTAAATTTTTGCTTAACGAACATGTTTTCTTTTTTATTTTGTAAAAAATCAAAAACAACGGTGACTACCAAACATGTTTTCATTGTCAAACTTTTTTTAAATATGGAAAGAGAATTCCTATTTTTAATTTAAAAAAATAAAAGTGAAAATGATGCCAAATGCAGCCTAATTCGACGACTTCACTAGAACTCAAAACCTGAATTCCTATTCTAATTCCAAATTTACTATCTGATACTAGAAACTAAGTCTAATTCTCTTTCATGTGTACAAATTGATCACAACAAAAACAAAAACTTTGTTGGCATCAACATAACTTATCATCAACATCACATGGTCACTTTAAAAAGCATAAGATGCATCCCTCATATGTGAAATTTATATCTTTCTCCATATATACATTTTGGTAACCATAACATGGTTACGAAGTTGGGAAAAAATTTGCGAAATTGATCCCAAGTGAAAAAAAATCAGAAAAAATGAGCAAACTTGCTCCAATTTAGGAAGTAGGAGGCACTGATAAAGATGTGCAAGTGAAACAAACTAGAAATCACAGAGAAACCACTAGGAACCCCTATCCATCATGGCTCCCTTATCCTTTTCCCTCGCATGTTTAACCGCATCTAGTTCTCCGATGTTACAATGTGCTAACATATGTTTCCTAATTTTGTATAGAATAGATAAAATTCATCTTCAATGCAAGTTTTCATGGCAATGTCTTTCATCCTCACTATGATTTCAGTTCACATGAAAAAACCATCAGAAGTAGGGCTGAGCAAATAACCAAGACCTGAAGAAACCCACTCAATCCGACCCAATAAACATTAGTTTTGGTCGGTTGAAAGACATAAATCAGGTGGAATCAGATTCAAGTTTGTAAAAAAATTGATCATTTACGGTCAGATTCGGTTCTCACACTTTTAATCCGTATGAAATCGAACACAACCAATGTAATATTTCACAAACTCACTTTCATTTTGGGATGGTGTCATTTAGAATTCAATATTTCATTCTAAAAAACACCCCATTATCCATTTGGATTCACAAGAATATTTACGTTGAATTGTTGATGGAAGCACATCAATTTGACACAATTCTAAAATGAAAGCTTTCAGATGTAGTTGCTTTTAGATGAGTAAACCTTTTCTTTTTCTGTTTTGTTTTGTACAGATTCAAAAATAAGCTCAAAATTTGTAACTTATAAATTTTAGACCTTTTTTACATTCAATTGACAAAAAATAAATAAATAAATAAGCTTGAGCGGGCCAACATTGGACTTAAAATCAATATTGGGTCAATAATGAAATCCAAACCGACACAATCCATCTGAACCCGCTACAAACCGTTCACTTCAGTTTCAAATGGTTTATACATGATAAACAGTCAGCAGCGAATTGAATTTTCTTCAACCCAATTGGGTTCAGTCGGATGAAATTTTTCTGTCAACCCTACAACTCGGACCCGTGCTCGGCCCTAATCAGAAGACTAAAGTTCAATTCAAACACAGAATTAGTCAACAAAAAACCCGAATCAAACTACAACAAAGAATTACTGAAAGACACACATTAAAAACTTCCAATGAACTGCATGAAATGGGGCACCTACATATGCAGAAAATTCAGAGGAACTGCTGAAACTAATGGATGGGAGACAAAAAAAAAAAAACATGAATGAAGAATCCACTAACCCCATCAGATTAACTCTGAGATTGACCTTGAGCTGCACAAAGAGATCATAGAGCTGCCCCAGATCAGCAGCGTTGCCATGCGAGTAAAGCACTGTGAGCCGGGCATAGGGGTTCCTCAGATAGAAGGCTACAACCTTGTTCCCACGCTTGGTGTCCAACACCAGAACATCCATCGAATGATCCCGGGGAATCCCGGATGCCACCAGCCGTCCACCATCGTCCTCCTCGACAGTGTACGTAGGTGGGTCGGGCGGGAAGAAGGCGAACTTCGCCGCCAGACTCGAAACCGAGCACCCCGATAGCATCGAGATCGATCCAACTCATTGACAGAGAAGAATTTTCATATGAAAATAGGACTAAGGAAGGAAAATCCAGAACAAAAATCCCACCTTTTCAACTTTTCCCCTTCGCTGAGGTGACCAAAATCTCTAGGGTTTTGTCCTGAGAAAGGGGTTTGAGAAATGGGATTCCAAGAGGAATTGAATAGGAGCAGAAAGGAGCCACCTTTCTTCGAAAAGCTGATGACTTTAGGGTTTTACTAGGGTTTTACGCAGAGAAACAGAGAGATTTGTTCAAAAGGAGTGGAAGATGGGAGAGTTTGGTCTCCTATTTAAGCAGGAGATGGAGTGGTTTTGAGTACTTCTCACAGATTGCTGGAGGAAGAGATAGGAGCTAAAAATGGAATAGAGAGAAGGTGAAGTAGGTTTATTGGCATCTATCCATCCATGGCCTAGAGGTAGAAACAGAGAGTGAAAGAGACAAGACGCTGGAAGAGGAGTTCGGGGATGGAGGTGGTCTTGGTGTTCTTCTCTTTTTCTTTCTTATTTTTCTGAGAAACCTTATCCTTCACCTTTATTGAGTTTAGATTCTGGATAAAGAAGGCACAGGGGGGGGGAGGAAGTTTAGGAGTTCAGGGCTTTAGGTTGCCCTCTCTCTCTCTCTCTGTACGCTAAGCTGAGGTGTGGGCCGTCTGCTTTAAGGAAGGATTTCTGGATGTGGCTTTAGGATTTTAGGGTTTTGAAGCCCCTTTTTCTCTTTCCTTCCTCCCTTTGAAAAAAGGTGGTGGGCTAGAAAGTTTTGCTTTCATCTGCCAATCCGGATGCTTGCATTTGTTCTCTAGTTGGGAGGAGTGGGGCAGAGAGAGATTGACACTTGGAAGTAAGATTGAGAAGAGGTGCCGTGGGGATGTGTGAGAAAGACTGCAACTTTTGAACAGAGAACGCAGTTTTAGTATCATCGTGTGGTCCACCCACTCTTTTTGATGGCAAAAAAAGAAGAAAAAAAAAAAACGAGTTCCAGTTTCATGTGGCCACCCATGCACGTGACCACCGAATAAGACAACGTAGCATTAAAAACAAAATGAGTCTAGGTGGGACCCACATAATGTCTCCTAGTGGCTGGGTTCCATATGGTTGCTCAGTTATCTTGGCTGCTTGCTTCTGTTTCATACTCCGGCGTGTTTGCAGAATTGTCTTTGATTTGTCACCATAGACTTCTAGCATGCCATTTTTGCTTTTAATTAGTGTTTGTAAGTGATAGTTATAGCTAGGCATGTACTTTGGAATTAAAATTCTCATGGGCCATCTACACCTGCATCACCTCATTTTTATCAGAAATTTATTTTAATTTTTATACATATCTTTCTAGTCTGTATTCTTTCATTCTTCTCATGTTTGTATAGTAAATACCCAGGGAAAGCTATAGTGTTCGTGAATGTCAAGTGGCTCAAATAACTTAACAACTTAAATGTAAAAGATGCAAGTTAAAATCTTCCACCAATTTGGTCATCACCGAGGTGGTAGATGTTGACTATAGGTAGGTTAATTGAGCGATAATGGAAAGAAAAGCATATTATTCCTAAGTAAATTCATAGGTACAGTACATATATGTCGTTACCTGCAACCATCTCATGATGAGAAACAATATATCTATCTCCAGCTTATGCCCACCATAGGTTGGGTTGGAGCACCATGAACCCACCTATGGATATTATAAGAGCCTAATCCATTGATCAGTTCAAGAGTTTGTGTTGGCCTAAAAAAAGGAGCCACATGAATTTTAAAGTAAGGATAAAAAAATGATGAAAAATGGAAGAATCGGAAAGAGTCCAACTTCTTCCCCTATTATATTTTTTCCCTCGATAAACACCTAATTTTGGCTATAAAAGAGAAGCCCTTCCCTCCTCTCTAGATCCACTCTTGAAGCCCTTGTTTGAAGCTATAATTTCAAGCCTTCCTGTGAAAGAATCCTTGGGATTTTTTTGATGAATTGGCCATAAAAGCTTGTCAGAGTCAAGGTATTATCGAGATCTCCTATTTTTTTGTTCTTCCAACTCTTAGGTGGTCGTTGTCACTCGAGTTCAAGTCCGTAGTCACTAGATTTGAATCCTTTCTTTGCTTCTTTCTTTTTCCATCAAGTCGGCTACCATCATTGATCAGGATTGTTGCTACAACCATCTACCATCGAATGGTTACTGTTGCCATAACTGTAGTCATCAAAGGCCGCTGCCATCAAGGATCATCACTGTGGGGGTGGCCGGCCTAGAGCCCTCCCCCTTCCTCTATTTTTTTTTTCATAAAGAAGAAGAAGAAAATGAGAGAGAGAGAGGAAGAAAAGAGTATTCTCGACTCTCCATGTCATCAATCCTATACCATTCAAAACTTTCTACAACAAACTTCTATTGATAACAAATGCATCACATTTAGATGCTCAGATTGGTGTCCTTTGATATCTAAAGTTTATATTTCTCTCCTTTCATGCCGTTAGATAACCTATAAAACAAACAATAGCCAAAGAAGTCATGCTCCTTGAGGGACGTATAGACAAAAGAAAGGTGCCTATGGAAGCTTGTCATGCAAAAAACCTCATTTGGCTCTCAAATGTATGGATGGTAATAAGTAGGAATAGTTCATGTATGTCATTACCTGCAACCACCCCATAATGAGAAACCACATATCTATCCCTAGCTTATACCTGCCTTGGGTTGGGGCATCATGAATCCACTTATGGATATTGTAAGGGCTCAGTCCATTGACCAATCCAAGAGCTTGTATCGGCCTAAAAAAAGAGTCGCATAAATTTTAAAGCAAGGACAAAAAATGATGAAAAATGGAAGAATCGCCAACTTCTTCCCCTGTTACATTTTTTTCCCTCGATAAACATCCGATTTCGGCTATAAAAGAGAGGCCCTTCCCTTCTTTTTAGATCCACTTTTAAAGCCCTCATTTGAAGCTATGATTTCAAGCCTTACTGTGAAAGAATCCTTGGGATTTTTTTGATGAAGTGGCCATAAAAGCTCATTAGAGTCAAGATATCATCGAGATCTCCTTTTCCTTTTTCTTCTAGCTCTTAGGTGGCCATCATCACTCAAGTTCAAGTCCATAGTCGCTAGATTTGAATCCTTCCTTTATTTTATTCTTTTTCCATCAAATCGGCTATCATCGTTGAAGATTGTTGCTGCAACTATCTACTGTCGGATGGTCGCTGTTGCTACAACTGTAGTTGTCAAAGGCCGTTACTATCAAAAGTCATTGTTGTGGGGGTGGTAGGCTTAGAGCCCTCCTCCTTGCTTTGATTTTTTTTCATCAAGAAGAAGAAAAAAATGAGCGAGAGAGAGAAAAAAGAGTATTTTTGACTCTCTTCCCTTTTTTCTCTCTTCTTTTTTCTCTCTTTTTTTTAGTCTCTCTCTCTAGATGCCTTCTAGACTAATCTAGGGTCCAGACATCTTGGTAAACCAAGTAAACCATTGACCTTATGATGGGTCCTAGTCCGACATCGTGGAATCGGAGGTCCCAAGTCGATATTGTACAGGCATAGGAGGGAAATTCCGAATTAATCTTGTTATGATCATCTATTTATAGATATTTATAATTATTTTAATATTGAGGCTTGGCTGTATAGTTAAGCTAGCATTGGGACAAAAAGGAGTTGAGCAAAACACCTTATCCCCAAGTTCGTAAATCAAGCAATAGATCAACGTTCATTGTGTTTGAGTCTAAAAACAATAGAGATAAGAATTCTTTTACATAATCACATGTATGCATGTGTATATTTTGTATCATGTATGATGATTTTTGATTTTGCACTAGATGATTATCGCTTATTGTATGATTGCTGATGTGAATATATAAACACATGATTTTTTGTTACATACATGTATCATATATTAATTGCTGAAAATAAGACATTGGCTGTTTTGAATGCTTTGTTGATTGTGTAAAGAGGATTTGAACTATCCATGATATGGATTGCTAGTCATGGATCAGATCGTGGTACTTTTAATTGCCGATCATAAGTTGAATCATGATACCTTGGCTTGCCATCATGGGCTAAAATATGAATATATTGATTTGCCACCGCAGACTGAAGTATGGATATTTTGGTTTGCCATCATGAGTCGAAGCGTGAATGTTATGGTTTGCTGGTTACAGGCTGAAGTATGATCGTGATTTGTCCAAAACTGAAAATAACTATTCATAATTTTGGATCTTATTAATGAGATATAAATGATAAACCATATAACATTATTGATAATATGATGACGGATTTGTGATGATACATAATGTATGTTATATGAATATATGATAATTTGAGATATATTGAATGCTTGATATGTTAAATGCTTAATATAAATTATTTATATTTATTAGTTATTTTTAAATTATATTATTATATTAATATAGATGTATGGAAATTTTTATTGGAATGTACAATTTATACGGTTTTTTATCTTTTCCTTTTAGAGTTATAGGATATATAATCTTGAATGAATTCGGGCATTACAAGCAATTAAATTATTTTACAGATCTTATACAATTTTTAAAACATCACTTTAAGATTTATACGATCGTATCAAGTGATCGTTCTAGATGACGGATTTGGAGAACGACAGATATATACTTAAATTTTCGAACCCCTCTCACCTGCCCTACCTAGATTTCGGTGGACCAGGTAAAACCGCCAAAATAATCTTTTCAAGCATACAGATTAAACAAGCAAAAGAAAAATAAAAAATCTAATCATTAAACCTCCGTAACTCACATCGTACTAAACACAATAAGATTTCAAGAACCAAATATTTAATAATAATATAAACTACTGCTCTTTAGAAAAAATATTTTTTATTAAAAGAATAAATAATTAAAGAAATAATATTTTAGTAGATGTCCTAGGTTGGGTTGAGAGCGAGTATGGTATTACTCATCCTTCTCCTGAGCTCATTACGGATGTTATATTAAACACCCATCTCTGTCCTCGGCTCTAGATGAGTCGGATAAAACCTGTTCCGCTACTCGGATGTGTCAGCCGGACACACAAGGCCCTCTCTCTACTCAACCTTCCAAGTACCCAGTCCTGGAACTACTACCACCATTTTTAGGTACGGTTAGAGGAAATAAACTTATTCTATTGCATGAAAGCGTGACATTTTTCAGAGCCCCATGCTTGTCGGACCAAACAAACCCAGGAGGGGCATGCTTTCCAATGAAGAGGATGTCGTAAGATGCATTACATCTGGCCAAGATAATAATAACTCTCGCGTCCTGTGCCTCTGGTTTGGTCTCAGGGGGCCGAGTTTTTTTTTTTTTTTTTTTTGGGGACAAGGGGGCCGAATTTGGGATATGTGGCCAGCTGGAGATCTGCGAGAACCCATCGCGGAGTAATATATTATTCTTTTTTGCTGGGTGTGATCTTGTTGTTGTATTGTTCCTTTGTCATAAAGCGGCAGCAGATCATTTAATCCTCTTCGAGCACGGAACACTGTTTGATTCAAACTATCATTCAACACGCAGGGAATTTGCATGAGGCTGGTCAAGTTTTTACCGTTTGAACGGGAGACGGAGAATAAGCATCACACAGTTCTCCTTCTTCAACCAGTATGGTTTTGGTGTTTGCTGGTTGCAACTGAAAAGTTATATCATTACATCTAACTCTGTTTTTTTTTTTTTTTAAAAAAAAGAAGCCCAATCTAACTTAACGTATATGCATGGAGTTGAAAATATACCGGATCCACGTGCCTGTACCCATATTTTTTCAGTAGATATTACTTTGGATATTAGATAGTTATCAAAATTAATATTTATTTATTCTAAATAAATATGAATATAAATAAAATATCATTCATATATATATATATATATATATATATATATATATATATATATATATATATATATATATTTATTCTAAATAAATATAGATACATGTAGAGTTATATTTATATCCTTTCATCCGAATATGGATGTACATTAAATATTATTTTGGATGTAAATTGGATGTTGATCAAAACCAAAAACTAATATTTGCAGATATATGATCATAAAGAATATGAATAAGATCCAGCATTCAGATCTCATGGGATGTATGAGAAGCGGAGCATGTCACACAGATCACGTGTGACCTTTTTCTTCAACCAGTTTTGGTGTTTGCTGGTTGTAATTGAAAATATATATCATTGTATCAAACTCTGCCTGAGCAGTAATTAAGAAGGCAAATCTAACTTAAGCCATAGGCATGGAGTTGACAACAAACTGGGTCTACATTCATATTCATACTTTTTCAATAGATATAAATTTGGATATTAGACATATATCAAAATTAATATCTATTTGTTCTAACTAAATGTAGATATGAATAAAGTTATATATATATATATATATATATATAATGAATATAGATACATGCAAGATATTAGTTACATTCATATTCTTCTATCCAAACATCAATGTCAATTAGATATTATTTCAACTGTAAATGGATGTTGATCATTATGCATATAATCACGAAGAACAGGAATAATATTCACTATTTAAATGACATGAGATGCATGAGTATCTAGCAAGTGACCTATGCTATGTTGTGGGATTTAATTAAATAACAGAAAAATAAGTAGAAATATGGTGATAATCACCAGAACTATAATTGTATTGAGCATTATATATTGTACAAAGTTTGGATATATTTGCCTGATATGATTGTTTCATGAAAAACTATTACTATATCAAGATTTAGATGGTACATAAATACAAAAGTTATTTTTTTCTCACAAGAATATAATTATAACTACAAATACTTTTGCACAAAATACTCTAATCTTTTTATCTTGGTTGAGAAGATTGTTGGATTAATCTTCACTTTTATTTTGCTTCTTCTATCTCATCCTTGCTAGAGGTAAAGAAAGAAAGAGTATATTGAAAAAGATTATCATCATTGATGAAAAAGAATAAGCAAATTTTATTGAAGCTATTTTTTAATTCTATATCATTAAATTTGGGTTCTTTATATAGAAAAATATAAGTTAAGAAATTTATAGTATGACTGCCATTAGTAGCACTTGATAAAAACAATAGCAAAAATGTATGTACATATAAAATGATATAAATAGCAAAGAAAAATTATTGAAAAAAAATAAGTAATGTAATGGTGTGATATTAGTTAAAGGTAGATCACCTTATAGGGGTCTTTTTTATGTGCGCTATTGGGAAAAGGTCTCTATGAAGTTTATCGAAGCTCATAGGTGATGATGGTGTGATAGTAGAACTAGAATAATATAAATACACTACAAGAAATATCATTTTTTACGATGAATTTATTTATGATGAAAATATATTTTATCGTAAATAAGGATATTTACGATGAAAATAAAAATTCATTACTAATAATTATTTTTTTATGATGAAAATAATTTTTCATCACAAATATCATCATATTTGCAATGAAAATAAAATTTCATCATAAATATATATTATTTACGATAAAATTAGTCATCGTAAATAATAAAATATTTATTTTAATTTAAAATTTTTAAATATTAGCGATAAAAATTATTTCATCGTAAAGAATCGAAGTATTTGCAACAAAAATTAAATTTTCATCATAAATACATGTTATTTACGATAAAAATTTTTATCATTAATATTTGAAAAAAAATAAAAAATTTTAAAAATTTAATAATTAAAAATTATTTATGATGAAAATAGTATGTCGTAAATAATAGAGTATTAGCGATGAAACTTAAATTTTTATCATAAATTAATATTATTTACAATAAAAAATTTTTGTCGCTAATATATAAAAAAATAAAAAATTTTAAAAATTTTAAAATTATAGATTATTTGTGACAAACATATTATGTCATAAATACAGGCATATACCTGATGAAAACTTATTTTTTATCATAAATACTTAAGTATTTATGATAAAAAAAATTTATGGCTAATATTTGAAAGAAAATAAAAAATTTAAAAAATTTAAAAATTACAGAGTATTTGCGATGAAAATATTACGTCATAAATGATGAATTATTGATGATAAAAATTTTTTTTATCATAAATAAATTTTATTTACAATAAAAATATTTTATCGTTAATATGTGCAAAAAAATAAAAATTCAAAAATTATAGATTACTTATGATAAAAATATTATATCATAAATAATTAGTATTTATGATGCAAACTAAATTTTTTATCATAAATACTCTAGTATTTAAAACGTAATATTTTCATCGTTAATATGTAAAAAAAATAAAAAAATTTAAAAATTTAAAAATTATAAATTTTTTGCGATAAAAATTTAATGTCATCAATAATCGAATATTGGTGACAAAAACTCAATTTTCATCATAAATACTCTATTATTTATGATTAAAAAATTTTCACGCTAATAAATGAAAAAAAATAAAAAATTTAAAAATTTAAAAATTATAAATTATTTATGATGAAAACTCTATTTCTATCGTAAATAACATGTATTTATGATGAAACATATGTTTCCATCATAAATAATCACTATTTACGATGAAATATTTCCATCTCTAATATTTAAAACAAATAAAAAAATTTATAAATTTATAAATTACAGATTATTAACGATGAAAATTTTTCTATTGAATAATGTTTGATATATTATAGTAAATTTTTTTATATTTATAAAAATAAATATTAGATCGTTTTTAAAAAATAATATGTGTACAAGAAAAGTATGTAGAATATTAAGATATTTCTGATCCTCAATCTTTATAAGGTTCTATCTGTGGCATCTTGAACCAATCCAAAATCAATTCTTGGAGGATGGATCAAAAGAAAGATGGTTGGAAATTGAAACTGAGGATGTCATCATTCTTTTGGCTACCCATTTGAATCTCACTCAGATGACGTTCGATCTTTCGAATCTTTTGCTCGAGGTCCTCCTCCCGACGAGATTTTGTGAGGCATAGAGAGTAGCCCAAGGTCGAATCTCCATTGGAGGAGACCCGTGAATGTTGGCATTATTCTTCATGTCTGGACCCTGATGGGACGGTGATTGTCGATCGATCAGGACAGAACGATGCGTACCTCGAGGGAGATTCTCTGGAAACAGTTTTGCTGGCTACACAAAGAGGGCACAGTTTGAGGAGCATATTGCGGGGATTGTCATTGCTTCGTGGTTTGCTATAAATGCTGGACGGTGTTGGTCAATGCTTGGACCTGTCGAATCAGATCGTTGAATCGTTACGGATCTTTTATAATAGGTGGTGGTATAGGCCCTTGAGGAGTGGATGCTTGCACTGTATCACCCATGCTTCGTCGAGATGACTGTCGATGAGAAGTGGCAGAATTGTTGCAAGTTTTTGTTCTTACTATAGTCCATCCATTTCATTACTAAAATATTCTGAAAAGTTGATATATTTACTACATTAGCTATATATATACACACACATATATACATATATTATTGTATTATTGTGGCTAAGAGATGAATGAAAAATGAATAGAAGAAAATAATACAGGGAACAAGACTTGGTCAAGAGATATTTTTTTTAAATAAAAAATTAATTTTTATTAATTATTAGCGATGGAAAAAATTTTCATCGCTAATTATATAATTAGCGATGAAATAGAAAATTTTCATCGTCAATAATATTTTCTCGAGGCTAAATTTTTCCTACAGAAAATTTTTTTTGGCAGAAATTATTCGCGAAAAAAATTAATTTTTTATCGTAAATATTTTTTATTCGAATTATTTATAACAAAAATTGATTATTAACGATGAAAATTTACGTCACTAATACCCCGCGTCCCATCAAATCCCATCGAAAATCCATTTTTCTTCCTCGTTCCCCCCTGGCAGTCTGGCTTCCTCCCCCTCCCGTGAGCTTCCTCCCCCCCCGATATCCTGTGTGCCTCCAGTTTCCTCTGTCGTCCCGATTTCCTCCGCCGCCACTGCCGTCGAGGCAAGTCGACTTCATCTCTATTTTTTTTTTGGGTGGGTTTCGGTCGGGGATAGGGATGGGGAATGTGCCGGGGCCAGCATGCCGGGGACAGCACGCCTGGGCTGGGATGGTGGGCCGCAGCCACGTGGGGCCTACGGGCCGCGACGGCGACGGTGGGCCACGGCCACATGGGGCCTGCGGGTCGTGATGGCGACGACGGGTCGAGGACGGCGACGTGGGGCCGATGACGGGCCGGGGCTGGCAAGTCGGGCCGGCGACATTGACTCTTCTTTTTTTTTTGGGGGTGGGTTCGGGCTGAGGATGGGGAATGGCACGGGGCCGGTGTGCCACAGCCAGCATGTCGGGGATGGCACGCCTGGGCCGCTACGGCGGGCCGCGGCCATGTGGGGCCTGCATGCCGGGGCATGCCGGGGCCTATGTGTCGGGGCGTGCTGTGGCCGACGACGGTGGGCCGAGGAGGGCCCAGGGTCGTCGAGCTGACGACGGCGAGCCGGGATGGGGTCGGGTCGCGGTTGTGCCGAGACCTGCGAGCCGGGCCGACGACGGTGGGCCAAGGAGGGACCGACGAGCCAAAGCCGACAACAGCGAGCTGGGGCACGGCTGTGCCGGGAATGGCGGGTCGAGCATGCATGGCCTGCGGGTCGGGCATGCATGGGTTTCGATGGGTTGGGCCTGGGTTGGGGTGTGTTGGGCCTGGATGGGGCCGGTCAGGCCGGGTCCGATCAGGCTGGCACGGGTCGGGTGGAGCCAGGTCGGGTCAGGCTGGGGTTGGGGATGGTAGAGCCAGGGTGGGGCGGGGCGGGTCAGGCAGGGTCGGGTCGGGTTGGGGCTGGTTGGGTGGAGCCGGGTCGGGATCCAGTCGAGCTGGGGCGGGTCAGGCCGTGAGGGGGCGGGTCGGGGATGATAGGGTCCGGGCTGGGTCGGTTACGGTTAGGGCTGGGATGGGGCGGGTCGGGCCGGGTCGGGTCGGACTGGCGTGAGTTGGGTGGAGCCGGGTCAGGTTGGGCTGGGGTTGAGGATGGGGACGGCGGAGCCAGGGCGGGGTGGGTCAGGTCAGGGTCAGGTCGGGCTGGGGCTGGTCGGGTGGAGCCGGGTCAGGTCCGGTCGGGCTGGGGCGGGTCGGGCTAGGATGGGGCGAGTCGGGGATGGTAGGGTCCGGGCCGGGTTGGTTCCGATTCGAGCAGGGATGGGGCGGGTCAGGCCAGGCCGGGATGGGGCGGGTCAGGCCGGGTCGGGTGGAGTCAGGGTCGGTTGGGTCGGGTCGGGTTTGGTCCGGTCCGCATCGGGCTGGGCTAGGGCAGGTGGGGTTGGGATGGGGCGAGTCAGGTCAGGTCTTCATGAGGATGAAATATGATGCTGAAATTATTATAATTATTGCATATTAATTTTTAGTGTTACTGCTGAATTATTTAATTATTTGACTAATTATTTTTTTACTAACACAATGCACATTGCTGTTACTTGTTATAATTAAATTATTTTATGTGCTATTTTGTATGCTGCTAAAATTATAAATAAAAAAATATTTTTATTTTAAAAAAAATTCTATTGAAATTTTTAATGAAGAAATTTCAATATGAAATTTTTTTTTGATAAATTAGAAATCTATCTTCGAATGCATGTTTAAAGATGGTACTTAAATTATATTGAGCCGTAGATTTTCGTTCAAGTTTCGATCTTCATCGAGATCGAAACTTGGATGTCCTGTATTCGGATTTTTTAAAAAAATAATAATATTATTATTGTTAATAGTTGATATTTCATTTCATTATGTGATATTCAGTAGTTATTTGTCCATTGTTCTCTGGATATATGGTGGATAGAGTGCGCAGGCATCATATCCACATCGTATACTTGGAGAACCATGGAGAGATGCTGCTGAAATTTTTACGAAAATAAAATGAAATATCCATTAATAACAATAATGAGATTATTATTTTTTTGAAAAAGATAGGACCACACCTATTAGTAATGATTTGAAAAGGATAGGATCATACATTTTGTATCAAGTGATCCGGATCTGGATCCGGATCGAGATTTTAGCTGGAATTCGGAATGCAATTCAATCTGAAATTCAGATTGAGATCCAGAATACCACTAAACTTTATTTTGGTTGTTAATAATTTTGTATTTGTTATTAGATGAATATCAACAAAAATTGGATGAATGCTAGAGGTATTTTTTTGCCTGAATATCGAAAAGGAGTTCGAGATTTCATTGACTTTGCACGGCATAAGTCTGACAGTGCTAGTTGGATAAAGTGTCCATGCAAGAGATGTGTCAATTTGGTATATCATCATATAATACATGTTGAGGAGCATCTGCTACAATATGGTATGGATAAAAAGTACACTTGTTGGATATAGCATGGGGAGGGTGATCCGAATGAAGTGGTGCACGACGATGACGATACTAAAGATGATAGTACTGATGGTGCTGGACCTATCGAACATAGTGGTATTGAAGAATTGTTAGATGATTTACATCAAGCATAAATCTTGCACGAATATAGTGGTATCGGTGTAAATCTTGCACGAACATAGTACCAAAATAAGCTATATATATTAGCAACTCAAGCGAAACAAGTAATATATTTGAAGGATCTAAAGTATTGAGGTAATTGGTATATTGTACAAAAAATAATACGTAGAGGCGTATATGACATGCCAACTCGATTAGAGATGGATGAAAATTCAGATTTACATGAAGAAGAAGCTTTTCAGCAAGAAGAACAAACATTAATCAAGCTTTGATTGATGAAGAACTTGTAACGGTATCTTTGAATAGAGCTGATCTTCCATCCAATGAAGTTGAAACTGATTTTGTATTTAATCTTGATGAGTCGGAGGGCGACGATCATTTCATAAATGACGATAAGATAGAAGACGATATATATATCGATTACTGTGATTCAGACGAGAATCTACATATTGAGAAAGAATCGAATATTGATGAGTAGATCTATATTTTTCGTTCAATTTTGTCTTTCAATAATGGTATGCGATATAATTGTATTCATTAGAACATTATTTGATTTCTACTATTATTATTCAACATTATATTTATTTATATCTCAATTCCTACAGATATGGCACCAAAAGACAGACGAAGATGTTCGCATTCACAGCTCCCTACAGATGCCTTAAAGGTTGAGGCACCTCCATCGATCTCCATTGCCATACCAACTTCACTGTCAGAGGGTCCTGCACTGGTAGGTTCCAGTGAGGCAGGTCCCAGTGAGGCAGATTTCAGTGGTATTAACTATTACACTTTATATATAATAAAATTTGATTCTTTTATTTGGATCATACTAATGATTTATTTATTATTGTTTTAGGTGAGTTCTCATCGGTGGTGAGGCGAGGGTGAGGTCCATCGAAGAATCTCGCTCTGAAGCGTTAGAGATGCGAGCACCCGGGATAGCATCTCCGGATCGAGATACCAACGGCTACACCAGACCCATTAGGGGATGGTGTGACCCATGACAGATTGAGCTGGACATCATATGCCACAATTATACCCCAATGATGCTCTTCGATTGGCATCATGTTCTACCGGCTCAGAGAGAGATTTTCTACACCCACTTATAGGTAAAATAAATTATATTATAAATATTTAATTTATATAGTATTCTTTTAATATTTGTTATTGGTAAGATGTATTTGATATCGCTGATTTTGAGGAGGATCGTGTGAGGTGAGCCATCGACATTCAGTTATCGTTGCATTTCAAGGACATCGCCATCACATACATTAGCATTGGTATCGGATGGTGCAGGATCATGGGGAGGAGGCAGTGGGCAGCAATCCTATGACAGCATCACCATAGATGATTGGACTACTATATGCCGGCAGTACGAGGATCCGACATATCAGGTTACACATCTAAATTTTTTTATAGTTTAATAACTTAATCATTTATTTTTAAATTAAATTTTTTATCTATTAACTTTACTGGTAATTTTATAGAGATGATATGCCCAAAATGCGACTAATCGGATGAGACAGATCGTGCTGTATTGTAGGGGTTCGAGATCGTTTGCTCGTCATATGGAGCACATGGTAGGTAATTTTTAATTTCTAAGTGTTGGGTGGATGTCTGGCCAGGACACCACCTCCCAAGATCCTTTCAGTACCACGTGATGCAGCAGGAAGAAAGAAGAAACAAAATAAAAGAAAAAATAATCAAAATACGTGGATCAGCCACAAAAGGGCTTGCCTCCACGGGGCATGCAAACTTCACTATGAAAAAAAAATTTACAAGAGGAGACCTCACCCTCAATCCTTATACACCCAATTCTCTCTCACCTAAAGTTCCCCTCACAAAAGCTCTCTCTCTCTTGGAAGACCCTCTGAACCCCTGAAGTGCCTAGCGACCGCTGTCCAGGAGCCTCCTGCTCCTTCTCTCTCAGTGCTTCCGCCTCTCTCTTCTTCCTCTTCTCGGGTTCCGCACGGCCTCAGCAGAAAAACCGAACCACCTCTTCTCTGTTTTACGCACAGGCCCTTTTAAAGGGTTAAAACCCAATTAGATTAGGTTTAAGAGTCCTTAATCAACCCAAATCAGGTTCTGAACTGTTGGATCAAAAAACAGATCAACCCACACCCTCCGATCGCGATCGGTCCACGGAATAGTATCGTGGACCGTGCAAAATGCGTGGGAAATACCTGCATGGTCCACAGGCCCAACCATGGACCGCCCAGTCCACGGTGGACCGAGGCAAAGGGCCAGCAGGCCGCTTGGCCTGGGCCGGCCCGCTCCCGCGCATGCCTGGGCCGCGCGCCCGGCTGGGCCGTGCGCCCGCCCGGGCCGCCCGCCCGCCTGGGCTGCACGCCCACCTGGGCCGCCCGCCCGCGTGGGTCACGCGTCCCGCGCGCCGCCGCCTGCGGCCGTGCCGCTGCCGCCGCCGCCGGTCGCCGACGGTCCTCCATCACCTCGAATCTCGTGCCGACTTCAAAAACTCGTATCTCCTCCATCCGAGCTCCATTTTGGATGATCTTGATCTCGTTGGACTCCATTTTTCGCCGTGAACCTCACTGTGGGCTCAATGTGGGTTGAATCTTAAGGCATCAAATCCTAACAATCTTCACCTCGACTCGATATTCGACCTTCTCCAAACTCCGAGAGCTTCTGGATCTTCTCGCCCCCATGTCCTGGGGCAATCGCTTGCTGATCATGGATGGGCAAACATGGGAGTCGAGCTAGGCTGCTCGATCCCATCTCCGTCATATGCTATGCTCCTCCTGACCTGAGACCTACTCGGGGCATCATCCTGCGGCAATAGGAATCTCACCTTGCGACGTCGCCTCTCGTCCTCCCGAGTCTCCTGTCTCGTGCCCGATTCGCCTCCTGGAGCTCCACCTCGCTCTGGGCTCCACCTGGCTCCCGAAGCTCCACCTCGCACTGGGCTCCCTGCCAGGTAAAAATATCCTCTGCTCCCCTTTTTTCCCTCCAGTACAATCCTATTGCCGCGTAGCACCCTCAGGATTCCTCCACCAGCTACCGTCCTGTAGCCTCTTGAATCCAGTCTGCTAAGTGAGATAAGATTCCATCTGAAATCGGGTATGTATCGGACCTCCCCCAATCTCCTCACTGCACCGTCATGTGTCCTCCAGCTGACCGTCCCAATGCCTCTGATCGCCCAGCTCGATCCATCCGATAGATATACAGTACCCTCACTGTTCTCCAGAGAGTCAAACGGCTCCTCTCTGCAATACACATGATAGGGGCATGCAGAATCTAATGTCCACTGCTAGAAAAAAGTAGATACCTCGTCAGATATCTTCCGGACATCTCCATCTGAATCGCTACCGGCCGTCGCTACAGCAGCCACCGTCCGATTTTTAAGTTGAGGGCAATCTCTGGCTAGATGCCCCAACTCCTCACACCGGTAACACCTGGTTTTGCTCAAGTCCCTCCTGGACTTGGACCGCCCTCGTTGCGATCTCCTGTCGCTCCATCTACTGCCTCCTGCTCCTCCAAAAGCCACCATAGCTAAGCTATCGCCACCTAAGCTCGAAGCTGGGTTCTCCCTCCTGAGAACCTCGTTCTGGAGTATCGCTGCGGTGACCTCGTCCATCTTGATAGTGCTCTTCCCCACTAGAAGAGCAGTCACCAAGGACTCATACGAAGGAGAAAGCGACGCCAGCAAAACCAGTGCCCTGGTCTTCTCCTCAACATTCTCGCCAACACTGAGGAGGTCGGTGAGGATCTTCTGGAAGTGGCTTAGATGCTCCTGCATGCTCTGTCCCTCAGTCATCCGCAGTTGGTAAAACTGCCTCCAGAGGAAAAGTGTGTTGGTGAGAGACTTCGTCATGTACAACTCCTCGAGCTTCGACCACAGCACCGTCGGGGAAGTCTCGCTCAGCACATGGATCACCACCTCATCTGCCAGGTACATACGGATGGTACTCACCGCCTGCATCTGTAGCCATTTCCAATCCCACACCTCCATGGTTGTCGGCTTCTATCGCACAAGAAAGCATCGATCAACCCCTGTTGGATGAGCACGTCCTTCACCCTTGCCTGCCACAAGGAGAAATTGCTCTTACCATCGAACTTGTTGATCTCCATCTTGATTGTTCCTGTCTTCTCCATCTTCAGTCTTGCTCACCACCGCTGCAATCTGCATCTTTGTACCACCTTGCTCTGATACCACTTGTTGGGTGGATGTCTGGCCAGGACACCACCTCCCAAGATCTTTTCAGTACCACACGATGCAGCAGGAAGAAAGAAGAAACAAAATAAAAGAAAAAACAATCAAAATATGTGGATCAGCCACAAAAGGGTTCGCCTCCACGGGGCATGCAAACTTCACTATGAAAAAAAAATTTTACAAGAGGAGACCTCACCCTCAACCCTTGTACACCTAATTCTCTCTCACCTGAAGTTTCCCTCACAAAAGCTCTCTCTCTCTTGGAAGACCCCCTGAACCCCTGAAGTGTCTGGCGATCGCTGTCCAGGAGCCTCCTGCTCCTTCTCTCTCAGCGCTTCCGCCTCTCTCTTCTTCCTCTTCTCGGGTTCCGTGCGGCCTCAGCAGAAAAATCGAACCACCTCTTCTCTGTTTCACGCACAGGCCCTTTTAAAGGGTTAAACCCAATTAGATTAGATTTAAGAGTCCTTAATCAACCCAAATCAGGTTCTGAACCGTCGGATCAAAAAACAGATCAACCCACGCCCTCTGATCGTGATCGGTCCACGGAATAGTGCCATGGACCGCACGAAATGCGTGGGAAACACCCATGCGGTCCACAGGCCCAGCCGTGGACCTGGGCAAAGGGCCAGCAGGCTGCTGGGCCTGGGCCGGCCCGCTCCCGCGCGCGGGCCTGCGCGCGCCTGGGCCACGCCCCCACCTGGGCCACTCGCCCACGCGGGTTGTGCATCCCGCGCAGGCCTGGGTCACGCATCCCGCGCGCCGCCGCCGGTCACCGACGGTCCTCCACCGCCTCGAATCTCGTGCCGACTTCAAAAGCTCGTATCTCCTCCATCTGAGCTCTGTTTCGGGTGTTCTTGGTCTCGTTGGACTCCATTTTTTATCGCAAACCTCACTGTGGGCTTAATGTGGATTGAATCTCGAGGCATCAAATCCTAACACTAATTAGCATATAATTCTTTAGTTACTAAAATTTTTTTTAATTAATTCTCAAATTGCAGAGAGATGCTGAGAGTGGCGAGCTTCTTGGTATGATCAATATCTACCAACAGACCCACTAGCGACGGTCGGGAAAGTGGACGACGGAGAGCCAGGAGCTCTTTGTAAGTTTTTTCAATTATTTTTCATTCACAATCTAATTTTTATTATAAAATTAAAATAATTATAATTTTAATTTTTAAGATCGTATGATAGAGATTAGATCCCAGCCTACCCCTCAGGGCTCGACCGTACCTACAGATGATGAGATCTGTGATTGGATGCTTGGTTCGAGATCCTGTTATGTTAGGAGTCTAGGATATGGGATCACTGCTCTCTCATCCTCATGCACATCTAGGGTGGACATCCATTTTGTGTGCGAGGCTCGACTGACGGAGGTGCAGAGGCAGGCTGTTGAGGATTGACAGCAGACTATCGAGGATCGACAGTGACCTCAAGAGTTGGCTGCATGCATCGATGACTATCAGTGCTTTCAGATTTAGATCATGGAGCGAATGGCGCAGATGGAGCAGATGATACAGCTGATGAGGCAGCAGTAGGCCGATCCGAGCTTCATCATCGGTCTGAGCTTTGTTGAGCGCTCTCCATCCCCAGCTTATTATCCAGATGCTGATATTTGACGGCTTATTGATATATTTTTTTAATTTCAAATATCTTATAATTTTAATTTAATATAATAAAATAATAAAATTTATTTATCAATTTATTGTATAAATTTTTTATTTTTATTTTTTTTAATTTATAAAAAATATTATACATATAAATTTAAAATATATATTCATAATTTTTTTAAAAAATATAACTAAATTATTAACGATGAAATTATTTTCAATGAAATATTCATCCCTAAAAATATTTTACTAAATAATTTAATTTATCAATAAATATATAATTAACAGTGATGAAAAAATATTCATCACAAATAATTTTATTTACGATAAATTTTTTTCATGGCTAATATTATTTAATTTTTTTAAAATATTTTTTTTATTAAATTAATAGCGATGAATTGTTTTCATTGCAAAACTACTTTTTTGTGATGGAAATTTTTATCACTAAAACTTTAAAAAATAATAGCGATGAAAATTTTTCGTTATAAATATCTTTTTTTAGATTAAATTTTTTCATCAATTTTTTTTAACGACAAAAACTATTCATCGCAAAAATCTTTTATTAGCGATGAATTTTTTTTTTCATCATAAAATATTATCAATGATGGAATTATTTATGATAAAATATTAGCGACTAAAATTTTGTTGCTAATATTATTAGCGACGAAAATCGATTATTAACGACGAAAATTTTTTGTCGCTAATTACCTGTTTTGTTGTAGTGATATTATTGCTGTTCTTCTTAATGATATATATAAATGAATGTTTTAGTAAGAAAAGGGCAATAATTGAAATTAAGCAAAAGTTAAGTTGCATAGGGCATTAGGTGATTTACAAAATGATGATATGTTTGTTTGATACAAAAAATACCATATTGTACCCTAAAGCTCTCTTAAAGCCATCCTTTATAAAGCTTTTCAATTACCAGCAGAAGATTTTCTCTAAGACCCTATAGTTAAAAATATTCTAATATTTTTAAAATCACAACAATTTTACCAAACCTATTATAAAGCTCTATTGAGATATCATTGGTACAAGTAGGTGATAGTTCTTCTCCATAAAGTGTAAAACATAACATACATACTAAAACTAAACTTAGAGAGTTTTAGAAACTAAAATTTAAAAGTTGTTACAATCAAATTTATAAAAATATATAGTTACCTCCAACACCTATATAGTTCTATCAACATAAACTTGAGGAAGTATCTTTTCGACATTAAAATTTATCAATAGAACTTCTGGGTCACAAAAGCTTTATAGTAGAATAGAAATTATTTATTTATGATAAAATAATAGAAAAGACATAATGATTTGAAACATTATAGTACTGTCAAGGATTATCTATACATAATCACATTCAATCAATTGTTTTGCAAACTTAACATAATTGTTATGATGCATATAAGAAGACAGACAATAACATATGTCATTCAATATATACCTTATTAGTATAAAATATAAATATCAATCCTTTCTTGTTCTCATGACGAAGCAAAAAAGATATCACCAGTCAAATAACCTCACAACAATATTATCAACTAATCGAAGAAATGTTAAGTAACAAGAGTTCAACAAAGGCAAAGCTTTACCTTCTGAATAGTTGAAAAAAAATAAAATCAATTTGTGTCAATCTACCATATATGAAGGTACTAATAGTATACCTTAGAAAAGTAAAGAGTATTAATTTGTGTCAATCTACCATATATGAAGGCACCAATAGCATAGCTTAGAAGAGTATTTTTCCTTTCTTCTTTTCCATTGCAATTTTAGGATAAATAGAGTTGTTACCGTAGCCACCATACTCAAAGTATATAGCAAAATAATGTCTTATTAAAATAAAATAGTGCCTTCAAAATAAAATATCATAGTGCAGTGGCAAAAATCATCACTGTACCTTCAAACTCTCTTTAGGTCATCCTTTGCAATGCTTTTCAGGTATCAACAAAAGATCTTCTCTAAAATTCTGTAAGTAAAAATATTTCAATATCTCTAAAAGTACAACAAATTTATCAAATCTATAAAGAAGCTCTATTGAGATATCTTTCATATAAGTGGGTGATAGTTCTCCTTTATAAAGTACAAAATAGAACATACATACTGCAACTAACTTCAAAAAAATTTAGAAACTAAAATTTCAATGCTGTCACCATTAAATTTATAAAAGCAAATAGGTACCTCTAGCACCTGCTTGATTTTATCAACAAAGAGCTAAGGATGTTTCTTTTTATCATCAAGATTTATCAGTACAGTTTCTGGATCACATAAACTCTATAGCATAACAGAATTTGCTTATTTGTAACAAAATAATAAAAAACACATAATAATTTGAAACATTATAGTAATGTCACGAATTATGTATACATGCATAATCACATTCATTCAGTTATTTTGAAAACTCAACATACTTGTCATGATCTTCTAATAGATTTACTTTGTTAATCTTCCACTGCATAGTTATAAAACATTAGAGCATATTTTCTCCATCATAATAAGTCAAAAGGATGTGTAATTTATTTTGATATAGGATAAGAAATCAATCTTCTTTATCAATGCATAGCAATCCATTATTCTATCATATGTATTGTATGTGTCAAGTATCACGCTTTTTATCTGTATATTTCAATCCTAGTATAACATAAATCCATATCATATTTGAAATGATCATTTTCTTCACTCTTTTTTAGATATATTGGTCTATTTTCACCATATAATTAGTGATTAGAAAAGAAGTAAAAGATGAGTAATAAAATCCAGTACTAGTGGCAGATCCATTACCACCAAGCTATGATATATACTCAAAGGTTTCTTAAAAGATAACAATTTACTTGTGATGCATCCAATCCATTTTTCTGATCATTAAATACACATCTTTTTTAAAGCATAAATAGACCATAAAATTATTTTATGATATAAATTTTTGTTCTCCTACCACTAGTATGGAACTCCAAAATTATTTTTCTTTAATCACCTTCCATCTCCTACAACTATATTGTGACTTTTTCCTCTAGACATGCCACCCATTCTATGTCTCCAATAATTATTTACCATTAGTCTTCCAATATCTTTATACCATTATCTGTATTATCCTTCCCCACATTTATAAGCTTGTAGCCATCACCATACATCATCAATATTTCTCCTTCATGTTTGGTATTATGATATATGTTGTATTAACCGTCCCTTCCACTATTGTAATACTACTTCAACACAACTTTTTGTTAAAGTAGTAGTATTTTAAGAAAAAATATTATCATTTTCCATCCTCTCTCTATTAGTCAGATGGGTTTAAATTCTTCAAGACTCTAAGTTAGTTTTTTGATTCTAGTTATAGCAAATTTCCACTACCAGTGCTACATAGATCACAAAAATATATTAAACTATAGAAATATGCAAGACATCTTAGTTAAAGAAATATGTTCATAACTTATTGCTTCATTCACAACCATGATCCTAAAACTAGAAATAGGACATTAGCTTAAAAATTTAAAAACAAAAAAAATCAAGTTTTCTCAAGATAAAAGCAAGTTTATTAATTTTCATAATAAAGAGAAAGCAGATTTCATCCAAAAAAACAAACTTCAAGAAATAAAATCTATGAAAGAACTAACTTTTTAACCAAAACTCGCATTAAGTGCATAAAAATTGAGCAAAAAAGAGAATAGCTAGAAGAGCTGATACTTGAAAAGCAAGAGATTTACTTTGAATGTTCTCATAGAAGATATATCACTTCTTTCTAAAGGCCCTGCTAGCCTCCTCCACCTCTTCTTTAGCCACCCCATAGCCACCACTATCTTCCACAATGCCACCCTTGGCAGCCCTCATTTCCTCCATTTTCTCTTCCAATCCTACAACTCCCTCAAGGCTGCCTTCCTCCTCTCTTGCATCACCATCACCTGCTCCCCATTGTCATCACCATCTTCCTCATCCCATTTGCCTCCATTGGCAACCCCCTCTAGTGATGAGGGTAGACAGATACTAGAGGGGGAAAGTGTGGTGGTGGTTGAGAGAGAAAAAATTAGAGGGGTGGTGTGCAAGAGAATGGAGAGAGATGAGGGGCTAACTTGTCAAGAACGTGTGCAGGTGTGGGGGGCATTGAGGAGCAAATGGCATGGGGTATACGGGGCAATAGTGGAAGCATCTCTACTTCTCTTAAATAAAGCAATCAACTTCGTATTAGTATGTAGGAGATTGTAGGTAGCATGTCCATAGGAGAGGGGTGAGTTGAACTCCTGCTGTAATCATTACAAAAAAAAAGAGAAGATGTTGTGCATTGCTTACCAAAAAGAGCCACTCCCTCCTCCCGAAAAAAGATTGTATGACACCTATGCTTGACATATGGCATGTTAAGAAAGTATGGGTTAGCATATGGAAGATAACACTGTAGATAGGATAAGTCGATCTCCCATAGCAGTCATTGAAAAAAAGAAAAAAATCTATGAGAGAGGACGTGCGTCTCTCTCTTCATGCTACTAACCAAGGAGAGGCCAACTAAAAGAAGAAAAGAATATGCAGAATGCTTAATATAGGGCACACTAGGAGAGCAACTCTTCTTTAATGTATGGTATAGATTAGATAAAGATCTAAGATATAGTCTGAAATCAAAGATTGACTTGACTAAGACTTCGGATGATTATATAGTCAATAGATCGGACTAGATTTATACTAAAATATATAACAAAAAATTAAAATAATTTAAAAATAAAATATGATATAAAAATATTAATTTTTTCTTACATGGAATATAATAGTTTAAATAACATGAATTTATATTTGACACTACTCTTTAATGTCTGCACAAATAATAAATAATTATAGATTATATAATTTTTAGAAAAATTGAAAAAAAATTATTCCTAAGTAGGAATATAGAAAATTTTTTTAAGTTTTAATTATCTTAAGCAACAAAGTTTTGAAAAATATGAAAAAGGATACATGAAGTATATTCATTTTTCTATTTTCTATCAAAGAGAAAATGAGAATTTTTTTTATGAAAAGAATTAATTATTGAAATATCATAGTATATATGAACTAATTCCATTTAATGCTATGAGAAAATCCTAAATAAGTATAATATGCAAGTTTTTAAAGATAATGTTTACCAATATCTTAGTGGTTAAGAAGCTATTTATACAAACATTTGGATCAATTGATACATAAAATTGTATCAAAATCCAATCCCAACCAGTTTTAGAAAATAAATAGAACTGGATAATCTTTGATCGGTTTTCTACCCTATATATTGGGTTTCATTAGTCAAGAGCAGCTATGGCTTTTGTGTTTTTTTTTTTTTTCAGGGATAGGATGAGAAGTGTTAAAAAAAGATCTCTCTATCAATTATACTAAAATATATCTCTTTTTTAAAGTATTAAATAGGTACTTTAAAATGCGCTCAATTTAATGTAACTATAGTTGTTAGTTATAGACTTCAAACTCGCTATTGTTGTATAGTATTTTACCATAATAGTACCATGCAACACCATCAAGATTATATATATATTTTGGATATATGTAGAAGCTATAGGGTAGAAGCCTACTAGCCACTTATTTTATTACAAAGAAAGAAAAATAGCAATAGTTTACAAAGTAAAAAAATATATAAAAAGATTAAAATAGATAACAACTTCAAATGTTAGCATGGAAGTCAAGATCTAGTAGCATACATAGGTTCAATTGTTAGAACTAGAAGAATTACATCCATTAAAATGAATCTGAGGATAACATCATAAGCTCCGTTCAATCAAATATGAAAAAAGTCTTGTGCAAGGGGTTGGACTGAGTAGTTGCATCAAAGAAAGAGAAATCATGCGAGGTGGGAACCTCCAAAATAAATCTAGGCAATATAGAGAACGTGAGGAGATAAGGCATCATGTAAGTTTTCATGACCTTAGCAGAGCAAGAGCAAGGGCTTAGACTCAACACTTGATTTGACTATCTGATGACCGTCATCTTGTAAGAGATTGGATTGACTTATCATGATATGAGTCCTCTTCCTAATTGACTCATCCTTCAAGTAAGTTTGGAGAAGAGGAAGAAGGAGGGGGGTTTGGTTAACTAGATCTCTAAACGAGTTAGAAGCAAAAGAAAAGAAGTGATCCTTAAATAGTGGAGAGGGGCCATGAGAGGAGACAACACGAGATAAATGATAGGATGATCTACTAGTGAAAGACTTAGAGAAGATGGAATGAAATTGAGGATGAAGAAAAAGCTCCTCTGTGCCCAAAGTCATTGGACCTAAGATGGGGGGATAGAAAGTTAGAGAGGGGAGATAGAGGGAGAGAAAAAAAAGAGGAGAGAAGATAAAAGAGAAAGGGAGAGAGAAGGAGGGGCTAGTTGGTAATTAAATTTAACTGACATTAAAGATGGCCAGATTTGACCAACAAAGATAGATCCTAAAGCAACTACATTGAGATCTAAAGGGGGGAGAGAGAAGAAGAAGAGGGAGAGAGAAAGAGAGAGGGAAAGGAGGGAAAAAATTAAAAAAGATAGAGAGAGCATTTAGTTGATAGTTGTTTCAGGGAGCAGAGATAGAGTAAGAGAGGATGAGAGCTAGAAGGTGCAAGAGAAGAGGAGGGGGGACAAAAAAGGGAAGACAAAAGTAGAAAGAGCGAGGGAGAAGCAAAGAGATGGTTGGTCTATAAAGATAAGGTTAGACCAACAATAACTATGGGAGTCAGAAAGAGAAAAAGAAAATGATAATAGAATAAAAAGAGAAAAAAACATGAGAGGGGAGGGAGAAGTGGGAGAAGGGGAGAGAGGAGCTTTACAATAAGGAAGAAGGAATAGTGAAAGAGAAGGAGAAGGGGGATGAGGAGGAGAGACAGGAGATGTTGATGTGTGTGAGAGAAAAGGGTGGGTCTAAAGGTCAGCCAGAAAGGTATATCGCAGGTGTTTTTTTCAAGGGTCAACCAACCAAAGTAAAGCTATTCTTCTTATAGATATAGATCCCCTACACTATAGAGTTTGCAAATAGAGTACTGTAAAACTTCAAATGGGATCCACATATATATATTGGATCCAATGGCTTAGAAGAAAAAAAATACTATAGGAGCACTGGAAGCCTCTAACAGCAACACACTTTCTAATAACCTCATTTTTTCTCCCTTTAATCTGAAGATTCTCTCCCTCTTTTTCTATTCCATTTCAATGACATAGATCCTATTGACCTAAAGATTGGTTTTGATGAATATAAAATATCGAGTGCTTATTTTGATACTAGTGAGTTGTTAAAGTTTTTATGAAGAAAGTTTCAGTATGCTAAAATCATTATTGAGAAGTATATATTTGATAAGTTTGAGAGCTTTAGAAGCTAAACGGATAAAGCTACATTATAAAAAATTAAGAGAAAGAGATTAAGAGTCGACTCCTAGATTCAAAGAGTTGATTTGGGTATACATATGTGAAATGACAGATTAAGAATTGACCCCTACTTAGCCTCGAGTCGACTCTCTCCATTAGACATAAAGCAAAATTTTTAGTGCCAGATCTCGAGTCAGCTCCTACTTAATTTTGAGTTGACTCTTTTAGGAAAGATAAAGAAGTATATTTTATGGACTAATCTTTGAGCTGATTCCTACTTCTATTGAGCCAACTCATAGTTTACTTGAGTTAACCCTTACTTGATCTTAAGTCAACTCGACTACGACTGACAACTCTGATGGTTAGTTTCGCAGAAAATCTAGATTTATTTAGATAGATTTTAATGGCTAGTTTTTTTATCTCCAATGGCTTGGAAAGGCTATTTTAGCTTTTTTAGAGGATTTAAAGGCTACCAAACAAAATTAAGAGTCAAGAAAAAAAAGAGAAAAAAAAGTAAAAATTTAAGAACATTTATTGAGCATTCAAGAGAGAGTTACAAGTATTCAACCATCCAAAAATCTTGAAGCATTCAAGTATTTTCATAGCATTGATAACAAAGCTTTCTTAACTCATTTTTCAAAGAGTTTCATAGATCTTTTATTTGCTCTTTTAGGAGCTATTTCTATATTTATAATTGTATCATTCATTTTTTATTGTAAATAAGTTTCAATTGGGATTGAAACTTGGGAAAAGGTTTGTCCAAGCTTTGAATTGGATTAGATTTATTATGAAAGTCTAGGATTGATTTGAGGATATGGTTTTGATTAATTTTCACTAAAAAAATCAACTGAATTCTGATTGTAAACTCGAAAAATAGTTAAGCTATAATTTAAGAAGAGATTATAGTGGAAGTTCTAAGAGTGGCTTAAGGAATGGACGTAGATATTAAGTTTGGCACTAAACCACTATAACAATTTGGTATTTGTATGTAACTTCTTATTTCTTTATATTACTTTTTATTTATTTTATTATTTTAATATTTATCATTTAGTATTCACTTACCACACTTCACATAGTCTGATAATTATGCATGATAAATTTAAATTTTTAAAAAATTTAATTCATCCCTCCTTTCAGATTGTCTCCATGGGCAACAAACCTCTGTCGGAAGGCAACCATCAGATAGAAGGATCAGAGGTCATCCTTCTTAGCTATACAATATTGTCTCTAATAATCCCACCCTAATTTAGCCCATTTTATTTGTAGCAAATGAGGGATCAATCAGAAGTCATCTTCCTCTCCCCCTTGTTCATGGAGGACAAGCTGGATCTGTACTAACAGATAGCCACTAATGAATCTATCTCGATGGTCATTTTTCTCAGTTGCTATACCACCATCTTAAATAATCCCACCCCTGCAGTAGATCATCTATCCATGAAAATATCTCAGAATCATATAGGCTTGTACATGTGCTAAATCTTTTTATTAGATCACGGTGAAAAGTAAAGGTATATAATAAGAGGTTTTGTGGTGGTTCAAAACTTTGACTCGCATCAAATGTATTATTCCATCAAAAGTATTTTTTATTTTGCATAAAAAATTAGATTGTTTTGAGATAACTATGAATAAAGGTTTCATTCGTAATATGTAAACATATTGAGGTATATCTCATTGATATATTTTTTTCTTTATTGTCAAATATATCTTGCTAGTATTATCATATTCAAAATTAAAACTTCTTCTTATATTTTCTTTTCTAGAGGGGTAATAACGAAAGAAACAAAATTTCAGATTACTTGGTTAGTAGAGTTTTGAGATATACAAATGATGAGTTGGCATTCATTTAGATGGGGTTGCAATATCTTTTTCTACTACATATCTACATGTAAGCTGCGCCCATATTTTAAATACATTATTGTAACATAAGTTCTTTATTTCTAGGCTAACCTATTATTGACATTCATGCTGATGCATCTATAAAATTCATTGGTGGTACAAATAACTATATATAATTAGGATTCAAGAGTTAATTGAGCTAGACTATCATTCTTTTTTATATAGTTTTTAGTTTCTATCTTTAGTATTCGTAAATCTTATACTTATGATATTCATACGATAATAGTATAGTTTTATTTCCTTATTACCACTTATAATTAAGAATTAGAAGAATATTGCACAAGTAATAGATCATCCTCTCTATAATCTAATTTTTTTTTTAGACTTGTACCTTAAATTTGTTAAATATTATTCTTATTATCAATTCATGTGATGCACATGAGAGAACATTTTGATTGCTATTATATTTTGAAATATATGCATGAGAGTAAGCATATATCAATGGCTATGATCTATCATTTAATAAAAAAATATTTTCTTGGAATTTGATCCTATTTTTTTTGTTAATGTGTTTCTTTAATATCTCTCCTCCATGTAGATTGGATTTGGGTTAAGTTGGTTTGTGACCTAAGTCAACCTGCTTGTAACCTAAATTAATTACATAGGAGTGCAATGTAGAAACCATTATATGCACAAAACTCATTCTTCATTTGTTTCAAAATGAAAGATCTTCTTGTTACTCTCTTTCATTACTTGTTGTTACTAATGTTTAATTAATTTAGGCTGGCATGTAGAAGGTTTATTATGGCAAAGAATCAAGTTGATGAAAGTATAGTTGATTCTCATGATTTTCATGGGTACATTTTGAGAGCATGCATGGAATTTGAATTTGAGATGCATATGACTTTATGATCATTATAGATGGACAACTGGATTTATCACTTGAAGAGACCATGCAAACAAATATCGAAAGATCGATCAAGTAAGTTCTAAAAAATTTATATGTTGCAAAGAGGATTTTTGAGGCCCAAACAAATGTGACGATTCAGTAAAGAATCATCATGCTAAAACAACGGCCGGTTGCAAGGCATATATGCTTATTAAATTTAATAAGAGTAACAAAAAATTTTGGATTAATAGCTTTACAGCAGAGCATAATGATCCTTTTTACATTCCACCATGCTCTTATATGATGCCATCTCAATGCAAATGTTAGAAGTCTAAATATATGAAATTAAGCTAGTAGATGATGGCAATATTTGGTTGGAGGTAGGCTAGGTCCATATTGGATACACTCAACAAAATCATAAAAATATCTTTTGGATTAGCTGATAATGGACAATGAAAAATGGAGATGCGGGAGCATTAATGAAGTATTTTCAATAGCAATTGTTGAAGAATCCAACTTTTTTTTTTGGTGTTGCAATTAGATTCTAAGAAAAAATAACCAACATTTTTTAGGTAAATACTAAAACAATTATAAATTATGGCTATTTTGGTGATGTAATCTCATTTGATACAATATTTCAAACTAACAAAAAGTTTCAGCCTTTTGTATCTTCAATTAGCTCTAATCATCCTAGGGAGATGGTCATCTTTGAAGAAACTCTTCTATATGATGAAACTACCAAGTGCTTTCAATGCTTATTTAAGACTTTCTTGAAGCGATATTAAGAAAAAAATCAAAAACTATTTTTAGATATTAGGATGCTACCATAGCGAAAGCAATTGCACTAGTGATGTTAAAAATATCCCACCAAATATGTGTACCACATATAAAACAAAATGCTCTCAAGCACTTAAATCATTTATTTAGGAGATAATATTGATTTTAAAAAAGAATTTAAAAAGTTAATGTGTTGCCTAGATATGACAACCTAAGAGGGAAGATAAATTAGATATCTTAAAATTTAAATAATTTGGATAATATGTGTATCAGTTTCAATGTTACTATATGAAAGGGACGAGAATACAATATGAAAGAGGAGAATGAAACTAATAGATAATAAGTAAGAGAGCACAACCACAAGTACAATAATTCTATAATAGTTCATGCCAATACTATAACAAAAATAATTTTTAACGGCAAATTACTTATAGCATTTCTTATTATATGTCGTTAATTTTTTTTTTTGTTGATTTTGATAAAAATGCCACTATCTTTCAATAAGTAGTTCTTTATTAATGATATTTTATCATAAATACCACTATAAATTTATATTTTATGATATTTTATTATAAATATCATTATAAATTTATATTTTATGATATTTTATTATAAATACTATTATAACTTTATATTTTATGATATTTTATTATAAATACCACTATAAATTTATATTTTATGGTATTTCACAAATATGCCAATAAATAATATCATAATTTATAGGATTTTAAAAATTTATCATTAAATTTTAAATTATTAATTTTGTATAGAGCTTGATTTAGTTATACTAATCTCATAAAATATGTTATTATGCATATATATTCTTAATATTACTTATTTAATGATGTGAATATATGTTAATAAGTTAAACAAACTATACTTATATATTAATAATATAAGTTATAGGTTGGTGGTTAAGAGTTTGCTATTCAAATAGAAGATCATTAGTTTAAATCCTACTCTTATTCTAATTCTAGAATATATAATTTATTTTTTTAATAATTTTTATCAATATATAAAAAATACTAGCATTAAAATTTTAAAGGTACTTACATATGTCACTAAAATAAAAAATTTTATCGATATTATTTTAAAAATATTGATAATTAATTACTGACACCATGTTAAGATAGCACATAAAAAAATACCATTAAAAATATTTATGATATTTTTTCTAATCTATAGCGGTACTTAAAAATACCGTTAATGGTCATTTTTGTTGTAGTGCAAACTCAATACTTACATCTACTCTCCAAAATCTATGCTTATGCATTGCACTATAATCTACTAGACTAAGCTCATAATCAAATCCAATTGATTTTGCACAGGCTTATCAATCAAAATTTTTCAATTCAATTATTGTAAGCTGATTTATAATCAACCCAATGAAATTGTATAGGCTCACCAATTAATATTTTTCTAACTAAGTTACCCCGAGATTTAATCAAATACCATCCAATTATGAGCTTAGCAAGCCTATCTCATAAATTTCTATCCCAAAGAATATATAAAGAAAGCAAAATAAGTAATGGAGTATAGAGGAATTAAGTCAACACTCAAGAAATAAAAAAAGCTTGATGAAGTATGGTGAAGTCACCGATGAATACTCTTTGAGGCATCGACTTTTTCTCTTCACTAAAAGAGCGGGCTTTCTAGAATTGCTATGGATGTTCTCTTGGTAGCTCAATTTAAGCTTTTAAATTCTCTTAATTTGCCTTTCATAAAGATATTCATTCCATCCAATTGAAAAGTTAGATTTTGCTCTTTCCTTTTCTCGTGTTGCTTTTCAATCGAATCCTATTTATAAATATCTTAAACTTAGATGGAACAAGTGTACTAGCTATTAGAGAAGTCAAACTAGCCATTGAGAGTAAGATTTATTCATTAAAAATTATCAGAAAAACTAGCTGTTAGGCCATCAGTCGTAAAGGAGTTGACTCCTATTCTTCAGAGATCGACTCATCACTGTTGGGGGTCGAGTTGCCATCACTTGGGGTCAACTTTTGAAACACTCAATTTTTTATTATTCTCTATCTTATGCTTGTGGCCATTCTAGGATCGATTCTACTGATTATGGGGTTGACTCGTATTCGACAGAGTCAGCTCCTAAAGCACTGGGGTCACCCTCAAATGGATTGTTTTTCTATACTCTTTGTCTCTTTCCCTAGACTATTCTAGGATCAACTTACTTGAAATTGGGATGGACTTATCTCTATTTAGAGTCGACTCGTTGATCGTTGTCGTAGGCAGTTAAGAATAAAAACTAACTCAAACTATATAGATAGGGTGAGTAGGGATCATTTTCACGGAGATCTAGGGCGATTATCTTTTTCCTTTTAAGAAGAAATAAAAAAAAAATTGATTGTAGAAGGATTAATAAGAAATAGAATAGCAAAAAATCAAAAGTATAAATTAAATTATAAAAGAAAATAATTCAAAAAAATAATCCAAGAATTTTGAATCCACCATACAAAGAGATTTATTTTCTTCCCTTTTTATATTATAATATTTAATTCTTGTAATTATGATATTAGTATAGTTTATCTCTAAGGGATACGAACTGTATCAGTAGATCACAGCACGTCCTGTTGGAGTATAAACTATCTAAATTTAATTACAAGATCTAAGATTTAATCTAGCATACCGTGATCTATCTCTTCAAAGCACGTACTGTATCCAGAGATCACGACATGTCAATAGAAGATATAGGCCGTGTAGGCTAGATCAATACTTCAGAAAAAAAAGTAAAAAGATATGAAATAAAAGTAGAATTTTATTACATAAAAATTAAATACAAAAAAAAAAAAATAAAAACCCATTTACAGGCTTCATCATATTCCTGGATTGAAAGGATTTAGCCACGCATCAAGCTCTCTAGCTCCATAATCTTTCAATAATTGATCCCTAAAGCTCTTTGAATTTTTTCTCTATTTTTTCCTTTCATTTTCTCTGATTTTTTCTCCTTCTAAAGCTTATTCCCGAATCTCCTATTTATAGATGAATTTTTCATAATTTTTTAGTAGGAAAAGGAGTCCTAAAACCCCTAGAAAATGTATTGATCTCTTAGGAATATTCCTGGCCGTCGGATCTGGATTGAACTGCTCAGATCAGTCCAAAAATCAACCTTTTACTCCTTATCAGGGTCGGATTCGATTCTGACCATTCGATCATGCTTCAAATGAGATCTGGACCATCGATCAGCATTTCTGATCTCCTATTCAAAGTCGAAAGCATCCTCAGTCGTTGGATCGCGTGATGGATCGCTTCTGGACCGTCGGATCATACAAAAGAGTCCTCTTATAAACCGACAATGAACAGCAACCGTTGGATCTAAGTCGGATTGAATCTCAGTCATTGGATCGTGCCCAAAATTTTTCTCTCACTATGGACCGCGTCTGTGGACCGCACTCTGGCTCTGTGGACTGATCGATCGATCCACCATGCACCGAAGGCTATTTTTAAAATCTTTTAGAGTATTTTAGCTTCGTTTTTGCTCCAATTTTTATCTGAAAAATTTAAAAAAATATACATTAAATTTTTCAAAAATTTTTCTTCATTTTGGTGCTTAAATTACTTAATTAAATTAACATCTTATTTTTTATAATATATCTAATTATATATATATATATTTTAAAATTACTTATTTTTCAAAAAAATTTAATAAATTCATGAAATTAAGTTTTTAAGAAGATGTTAACATCATAAATTACTAAAAATATCTATAATAAATATAAAAATATACTACTTATCACACCCCCCAACTTGAACTTTGCTTGTCCTCGAGTAAAGAAAGAATTTAGATTTAAGTACTATTTAACTTAAAGTCTCAAATTTCACCAAATAATTTTTAAAAAGCCACTGATATATAATAGAGCATGAGTGAGGTATATCATTGGAGTATTAATACTAATCAATATAAGAGTTAAGCTAAGAATACTAAATTTTTTTGAATTTTTTTTAAATTATTTCTATCTTTATCTCTAAATCATTAACCTTCTTATGGACAAGTATATTGTTACTTCCGTCTTTCATTTATTGTTATTTTTTTTTTAATGTTGTACTGCTATTGAGTGTCTTAACCCCTTAAGCTTTTTGTTTGACCCATGTAGCGAGTTTTCAGCCAATGACTCCCAAATCAGATGACTTTAGGGCACTAGCTATAGAATATCCCTCGGATCTACTTGCTCGAATCAAACAGGCTACGAGTTAAAACTAACTTTACAACAAAGCTTCTTTGCTCTTCATACCTTTTGATGTGAAACTCAATACTTGCTTAGGCAAAGAAGCCCGGTTACTCAGCATGAAATACTTGAAATTTTTTTTTAAAAAATATATGAAGAAACATATAGTTACTTTACACAAGCCCATAAGAAGTTAACTCTTCTTTGATGCTGGTAGAAAAATTTAAAAATACTCAAAAAAAACTGTTTAAGTACTAAGCTTAACTCCTTATTGAGTTTTCTTAATACTTGATCCCTCGATATCTCACAAACTCTCTAGTCTGTACATCAATTTTTTCTTTAAAATATGCTTGGTTTAACTCAATTTTTAAATATAATCTAATGCTTAAATGCTAAATACTAACTTACTTGAGGATTTTTGAATTTTTTTAAAAATATTCTTCCCCTTCAACTTAATCGACATTGTCCTCAATAGAGTAGGAAAAATGAAGGATGCATAAAAAGAGAAAGAAAAAAGAGAGATGTCACCAGATCCAGAAGCTTTTTTTAAAATTGGTGCTTCTCCTATCTTAGCCAATATTGCCTTCAAATCCATACAAAGCAAGCCTTGATTAACCTGAACATAATGCAAAAGAAAGTAAAAGCAAAAACTAAAAACTGGATTGCCTCCTAGAAAGTACTAAGTTTTAAGTCTTCAGCCAGACCATACTAATTCTACCTCACTTATCTCGAATCAAATATTAGATTGACAAATTCAAGTGGGTGAGGTGAATCAAGTAGGGCATTAATCTCCTGGACTTGAATTTCTTCAATTGGTTCATTCAGAAAATTCATCTTTATAAGTGATTCATCAGGTGGTTGTCATTGTGGATGAACTCTTTGATCACTAGACGAAGAAATTTCATAAGCTACTTCAAATTTTTGATCTGGCCAGAGATTACAGTTAAAATCTTCTTTCTCTGGGTCAATGGTCTCATAGATCTCATCCTGAATCAAATTTACATCAATGAATTGGTCCTTTTTATTTTTAAGATTAAAAATATTAAGATCAATGGACATATTTCCAAATGAGAGTTTCATGAGTCCATTGTGACAATTGATTAGGGCTTTGGTGGTCGCTAAGAATGGTCTTCCTAAGATTACTGAAATGTGACCTTTTGGATTAATCACTAGTTTAGTCTCGAGGATCACAAAATCCATAGGATAAATGAAATTACTTACCTTGATTAACACATCTTCCACGACTCCTTTGGGGACCCTCACTGATCGATCTGCCAATTGCAATGTAATTTCTGTAGGCTTTAATTCTCTTATCCCCAATTTTTCATAGATCAAATACGGTAGGATATTCACACTAGCCCCTAAGTCTAATAAGGCCCTGTCAATGATGGTTTTCCTAATAACATAAGAGATTGTAGGAGATCCTGGATCTTTATACTTGACGAGCATGTGGCTTGATAGATATGAGCTTACACTAGCCGCCAAGAAGGCTTTCTTGGGAACATTGGTGGTCTTCTTCTTTGTGCATAGATCTTTGAAAAATTTGGCATATGTGGAAACTTGTTAGATCATATCTAATAGAGGGATATTCACTTTCACTTATTTAAACATCTCTAAGATTTGATCCATATGGGCTGAGTATTTGTTGGACCTAAGTCTATTTGGAAAAGGAGCTACAGAATTGGTGGGTGATGTCTCGAATTGTTTAATCCCTGATGTGGATTCTTCAAGTGGCTTGGATGGTTTGTTAATTTTTGCTGACTCCTTAGACTTATCTAGATCCTCAAACTCAGTCTGATCAATCACTTGCTCATGAGGTGGTTTAGACAATGGTTTATCTTGATCTTCAGATATATCAACATGGTTGTCTACTTATTTTTCAGTCCTTAAAGTGTGAATTACATTTAATTAGTTGATTTGGGCTCCTTGTTGTGATCCTTGATTATTCTGGATCCTAAGATTAGCCTCGGATTGACTCGGTAGTTTATCTCTTTCTCTTTTACTTACAGCAGTGGCTAATTGACCAAATTGCATTTCTAAACGGGTAATAGCCCGGATGTTGGAAGTTAGAAGCTGGCCTGTGGTCTGCATGAAATTGTTCAGTGTAGTGTTGGTGCTAGCAGATGATTTTGCTAGAATTTTTAGACTCTTTTCTAGCGAGTTAAGCCTTTGATCATAGCTGAAACCTGATGGGGTATTTGATGATTGAGTGGGTCTGGGGTTGGATTGAGTGAAAGCAGGTCTAATTGAGTTGGACTCTTGTGACAAAAAAAAATTAGGGTGGTTCCTCCAACCTAGATTGTATGTTGGTGCATAGGGATCATTTGTGGATCTTTGATAGGCTGCGTTCATCTATGCTACTTCATTCTTGGCTGGACCCATCAAGAAAGGACATCCTTCCATCGTGTGGTCTATGACATTACACCCATTGCAAGTTGTTGTAACAACTTGGTTCACTTGGGTGTGTTCCTTGTGTGGAAAAATTCAGTGCAGGGGTAAAATGGTAATTTTAAAATTTTTTCAAAATCATGATTTTACAGTAAAGATTATTAATTAATCTAATTAATTAACATAAATTTATCCTACACTAGGATCTAAATATGATATATAGCATGCATTCATTTAAATTTGAAATTCAAATTCGAACAGTAAACACTTTACTGTAATGTGTTCAGAACACAATACCTTTATGCGGGTAGTAGATCGCTGCAATCTAATCACCATCGGGAGACTCTGATCATCACGATGCAGCCACACAATGTGTCTGGCCTCTGTGGATCATCCACACGAAGCTTCCGGTCTGATCGACTCCTCACGAGTGCTAGCTCGTTGTAGAGCCCTTTTGACGGTCGATGCTGATCGAACTCCTTCGATCGATGTCTGTCGATTCTTCAGATGCTCTGGATCATCAAAAGACGTGCTTGAGAGGATGTTGAAGATCTTTCTGAGATTTTGTGGGCTCACGACACTCGTAGCTCACTTTCCGAACCCCAGGCTAAAACTCTAGGAAACTCACCGGAAACCATGCACCCACTTTTCTTTCCTTTCTATCTTTTTCTCTTGAAAGGATATGGACTTTCTTCTCATGCACAAGACTTCTCATGCCCCAGAATTTTTCTCCAAAAATTTTTTTCTTGCATGCCCCACTCTTCTCCTCCTTTTATAACAACGTCAAACGTCTTATCCAAAAGAAAGGATAAAGATGGGTAATTATACATTTGAATTTAAATCAAATTTTGAATTCAAATAGACATCAACTCATCCCTTATCCACTAAAGGTGTGAGGCATGGCTTAAATTATGCATGGAATGATTTCATGAGAAATCTTTTCTCATGTAATGAATAGGGCGTAAAAAAAGATAAGGTGCAAAGATTAATTGCCCATTCAAATTCAAACTTTATTTTGAATTTGAATGGCCAACCAATCATCCTTATCCATTTATATGGCACATTAAAGTGGGGCGTGGAGAGGCCTTGGCATGAGAAAATAATTCATGAGAAGTTCCTTCTCATGAATTCAAATGGGTGCAATGGAAGTGAGGTGGCACATGGAGATTGGGTCAAGGTGATTTAATTATTTAAACCAACCTAATTGAACCAAATAATTTAGGTCCAATTAGACTAATTTAAACCCAACTAAATTAGGCTTAATTAGGCTCAATAAAATTCTAATCAAATTAGAAATTGACTAAGCCCAACCCTTGATCAAATCAGGGACCAAACCATCTCGACGATTAGGTCAACTCTTAACCTAATCGGGTCAAACCCAACTGAATCCAATTCAATTGGACTTGATCCAAAAATAATTACTCAATCAAATTGAGTTAATTAGCGATCAAGTCACTAATTAAACCTCTCATAAATACTGAGTCCAAATTCGATGGGCAATCGGACATCAGAATTCATCGATATGTAATCCTGATCGAAAAGTCCCAACCAGTGGGACTCTTGACTCCGGTACCCATAATGTGTGGAACTCGTGATCAAAGAATCCTGATCCTCGATCACTGAGTCCCAAACATGTAGGATTCTATATCAGCCATCAGATCAAATAGGAACCTCTAATGTGTGTGACCCCGTAGGTTCGAACCTAAGCCGATAGCACAGGAACCAATTCCTGTACTAATCGAAGTGACCATCTAGCAATGGTACCCGATGTCCGGATAGGTCGAAGAGTCACAATCGCAACACTCAGAACCTACATGAATATGGTTACTGTATAATTCATCCTTTTGACCCCTGTGTTTAGGACGACTTAGGGTTAAACTGTCAACCCTGATCAGATCATCCGAATCGTGCTCAACTCAAACAGTCCTGTGACTCCTCACAAGGACTACCCTAGCTAAGGTTTTGCTAAATTGAAACACGACTGTATACAGCTCCTAAACTAGAGTGGTCAATCCCATCTTGACACATGCACCGACAAGTCAAGTACTTGACTACACCCAACAGCCTTCCATCACTGAATTAAAAATTCAGGTAGTCCAGTGCCTAAGTGCAGTGAGTTGCTTGCAAGTCATCGTGACGGTCTCAGGTCGGAGGGATATTTATACCCATATTCCATCGGAGCAAATCTTGACAGCAGAAATAGCTCCGGAGTCGGTCACATTCAGTGTAGATGTACCCTTACATCTCACCTGTATGCCATACCAGTGTCTCCACACTCATTGGTTAAGAGGACAACCAACCTATATGGCACACAACGACCTATGCTTGATAAACGTTGTCATCCTTGGTAACAACGTATCATTTGATCTTGAACAGATTTAAGGACTAAACGACAAATCCTCCTTTATCAAGTCTAAATAGTCTTAAGGACTTCACCACAACATAGGAGTTCATTAGAAGATGAAATATTTTATGATGAAAAATATCAAAATAATTTTTATTAATTCATAATTTATGTACAAATACAAAAATGAGCACAACTGTCAACAGACTGATGATTGGCTTTGAGACACTATTCCCAACAATCTCCCACTTGGCCTAAAGCCAATCGGTCAGTATCTAATACCCATCTTCGACTTGTAGTTGTCGAACTCCTTCACCGCAATGGCTTTAGTGAATGGGTCAGCCAGGTTCTCCTTTCCATCGATCTTCTAAAGATCGACGTCACCTCGATCCATAATTTCCTGGATGAGATGGTAGCGGCGCAGAATATGCTTCGTCCGCTGGTGTGCCTTTGGTTCCTTTGCCTGAGCAATGGCTCGAGAGCTGTCACAGTAGAGCAGAACTGGACCAACAAGGGAGGGTGCTACTCCGAGCTCAGTGATGAATTTTCTCATCCACACCGCTTCTTTAGCAGCATCTGATGCGGCGATATACTCCACCTCGCAAATTGAATCAGCCACTGTGTGTTGCTTGAAACTTTTCTAGCAGATAGCCCCATCATTAAGGGTAAAAATAAATCCCGACACACTTTTGCTGTCATCGTGATCAGACTGAAAACTAGAGTCTGTAAACCCTATAAGTCTCAAGTCCGATTCACCATAAACAAGCCACTGGTCCTTAGTATTTCTTAAATATTTCAGGATGATTTTAACAACCTTCCAGTGATTCTCCCTTGGATCAGATTGGTATCTACTCACTACCCCTAGTGAGTATGCCACATCTGGTCGTGTACATGTCATGGCGTACATGATAGATCCCACTGCCGAAGCATATAGAATCTTACCCATACGCTCTCTCTCTTAAGGTGTTGTCGGACAATCTCTCTTCGAGAGAGAAATTTCATGGCCTATCGGTAGAGCCTTTCTTGAAATTCTCCATGCTGAACCTCTTCAGCATAGTATCTATGTACGTAGACTGGGATAAACCAAGAAACCTTTTAGATCTATTCCTATAGATCTTCATCCCTAGGATGTAGGAAGCTTCTCCCAGATCCTTCATGAAGAACTGTGACGACAGCCAAATCTTTATTCCCTATAATGCAGGGACATCATTTTCGATTAAGAGAATGTCATCCATATACAATACAAGAAATACTACTACTGGACCATTAGCCCACTTATAAATGCATGGCTCTTCTTCGTTCTTAACGAAGCCATACGTCTTGATCATCTTATCAAAATGTATGTTCCAACTCCATGATGCCTGCTTAAGTCCATAAATGGACCTCTGTAGCCTACACACCTTAGACTCATCTGTGGATGTGAATCCTTCAGGTTGTATCATATACACCTCTTCATCCAGCTCTCCGTTTAGGAAAGCTGTCTTCACATCCATCTGTCAGATTTCATAGTCCAGATGGGCAGCTATCACAAGCATAATCCGAATGGATTTAAGCATTGCCACAGGAGAAAATGTCTCATCATAGTCTATACCATAACGTTGACGATATCCCTTGGCAACCAGATGGGCTTTATAGGTTTCCACCTTTCCGTCTGCGCCTCTCTTCCTCTTGAAGACCCACTTACACCCTATAGATTTTACTCCTTCGGGTGGGTCAACCAATGTCCACACATCGTTGACCTTCATGGACTCCATTTCGGATTTCATGGCCTTTAGCCATTTCTCAGGGTCGGGTCTCTGCATTGCATCCATGTAGATGATCGGATCCTCATCGTTTTCATCAAGTTCGATAGGATCGTCGTCCCGGACCAAGAAACCATAGTATCTGTCCGGCTGACGTGGTACTCTACCAGATCGCCTTAAGGGTGCTTGAACAATGGGCTCTGGATCTGATCTAACCAAATTCGGTTCAAGTTTAGCAATTTTTGTCAGTTTTTCTACCTGCCGAACTTCGTCAAGTTCGATCTTAGAGGCAACAGTCCCTTCACCAAGGAACTCTTTTTCCAAAAAGATTGTCTTAAGGCTGACAAATACTTTTTGCTCATCAGCTAGGTAGAAGTAATACCCTTTGGTCTCTTTTGGGTACCCTATAAAATTATACTTGTCAGACCTAGGTCCAAGCTTGTCCGTAATTAAATGTTTAACATAAGCCGGACACCCCCAAACCCTAAGGTGCGAGAGTACTGGCTTACATCCTATCCATATCTCATATGGCGTTTTGGTTACAGATTTACTCGGAACTCTATTTAGAAGGTAACAAGCCGAATCGAGCGCATATTCCCAGAGAAAGATCGGCAGACCAGCAAACCCCATCATGGATCGAACCATGTCCAACAAGGTCCGATTCCTCCTTTCAGATACACCATTATGTTATGGTATTCTAGGAGGAGTCCACTGAGAGAGAATCCCATTCTCCCTAAGATATGTCAGAAAATCATTGGAAAGGTATTCACCTCCTCGATCAGATCGAGGAGTTTTAATACACTTTTCAGTTTATTTTTCTACCTCATTTCGGAATAGTTTGAACATTTCAAATGACTCCAATTTATGCTTCATTAAATAGACATACCCATACCTTGATAGGTCGTCTGTGAAGGTTATGAAGTAGAAATATTCACCTCTTGCACTTGAGCTCATGGGTCCACATACATCAGAATGTACCAGAGCAAAGAGTTCACTGGCTCGCTCACCTTTTTCAGTAAAAGGTGATTTGGTCATTTTACCAAGAAGACAGGACTCAGGTTGGAAGTGATTCACAATCACCTACTTTAAGAATTCCTTCTTGAGCCAATCTGTTTATCCTGTTCTTATTGATATGACCTAGCCTACAGTACCAAAAGTAGACTTCTGACACATTATCTATTCTAGGGCATTTACCGGAGGTTTGAACCATATTAATAGGCTGTGATAGAAAGTAAATTCTATTATTAAGTTGTCCAACAAACATTGTAACACCATTCAAAATGATATTGCAAACATTTTCTTTTATTAAAAATTGATAACCGTTCATGGCCAAAAGGCCTACAAAAATAATATTTAATAAAAAGCTTGGACAATAGTGACATTCACTCAGAATTCTATTTCGAGAATTGATTACAAGGTTCATGATTCCTAATGCTAGAATTGGAACTTTGCTTCCATCTCCAACGTTCAGAAATCTCTCGCCTTCATCAAATCTCCTACTGACCTGTAGACCCTGCATCGAATTGCAAATATGATAAGGGCTTTCGGTATCAATACCCAGGCAGTAGTATCACAAATGAAAAAGTTGCAAGGTGTTATCATATAAGTACCTTACTTCTTCTTCGGCCTGTTCGGGTCCAGTGAGGCAATGTATAGAGGACAATTTCTCTTCCAGTGCCCCTGCTTCTTGCAAAAGAAGCACTCCGCCTGGCTCTGGTCGGGCTTGCGCTTCTTGGTCTGACCATGTGCATACATCCCAGCATGCGGTTGCACCTTCTTATTCTTCTTCTTCTTGTTCTTCTTTCCTTTCTTAAAGGGTCGATGACCAGAAGAAGACCCTCCCACAATATTTACCGACTCCTTATGGAGCTGCTGGTCCTTCTCAAAGTTCTACAGCAACCCCAACAAGCCGTGGTAGTTCACTGTAGGCTTTGTCATTCGAAAATGAGTAAGGAAGGGAAGGTAGGACTTGGGCAGAGAATTAAGGATCGCATTCTTACCGAGCTGCTCGTGCAGGGGAAAGCTCAGTTTACTTAGGTGCTCAATCATTTCGATTATGTACAGTACATGATCAGTGACTGAGGCTCCATCCCTCATCCGAGCATTGAAAATGGCACAACTAGTTTTGTGCCTTTCAACATCGTCAGGCATGCCAAAGGAGTCATTCAACATTTGAAGCATCTCCTGTGGCTGGACGTTCTCGAACCTGCGGCTGAACTCATCATTCATTGCCGTCAGCATAATGCACCGAATGGTGGTGCGGTCGTTGAGCCACTTCTGATAAGTATCTCGGACCGTCCCTCTAACGTTCGGGGCTGGCTCCTCAGGTGCCGGATCCGTTACTATATAAAGGATCCGCTCATGCTCAAGAATAATTTTTAATTTTCGATACCAGCTATCGAAATTAGGTCCCATGAGCTTGTCATTATCTAATAATGACCGAAGGGACAAGGTAGTGGCCATAGCTGCATAAAGAAAAATCAGACCTCTATTAATACATAAATTATAAATACTAAAGACTTGGACTTTAGTCTAAAGTTTCTTCCAGTATTTTTACGAATTGGTAGCCTCAACCTCCAATTCGAAGAATTACTTTAATTCCTTAGTGGGTACTAGAATCCACACAGACTACACACAAGCCCAACTTTGGTTGGTCAACCCATATGCATCTATGGGTAGGTTCATAACCAGTTGTTTCTCTAAACAACTTCTAGTAATTGATTTTGTCCCAGAACCTAATCAGTAGGCTTTGGCCTCCACTGAAAAGATCTGGTTAGGTCCAACCATTAACATGATTTGATTTGGTGAATCGGACCAATAAATGATCAGGCCCGACTTTGGCCGGCCAACCTGACCACCATCAGAAAGACTCAAACCAAATTATCATATTATGAATGATAATTCCATTAGTCAATAAGCACCAGGCCTTTGGGCCTCCAATGATTGTTAAACTAATGGACTCATTATCACTCACTTAATGGGAGGCTATGACTTAGTTATCAATATAACTTAATCATTTTTAGGGACCTAATAATTTTTGAGGATTTTATTAAAGGATAGATGAGGAGAAAATATCCAGTCAATTTCAATCCTCTCACTGACTTCACCAAGTCAGATTAAAAAAAGATTTAATTAAAGCTGGCATTAGGAGCACCTAAATCAGTCAAACTGATTTACCTAATGACATGGGTGAGCCCTAATCACCAAGTGATCTAATCAAAACCTAATTCACTAGGTTGGCCAGATAAGTGAGATCAGTGGTGGAGATAAGCCATTAACTCGTCAGAGATCGAATCACTGCGAGTAGCTTCCACTTAAAAATCACTGGTCAAAATGCCAAACTTACCTTAGACACCATCCGATTCATTAGTTTTAATTTGATCAACTTATTAAATAGGGTTCCACCGCGTAGCCATGAATTAAGTCCATCTTGGTCTAGTTAAAGACATGGACCCATTCAACTACAACCATTGGAGTTGAGTCTAGAGTATCCTTGATCTAATCTAATTCAACTTTTGATTAGATTTGACCAATTACTCTAATTTAGTCCATTTCTTTAAGCTAACCTTAGGTCTAACCCAATTATGGACCTAATCCATCTAACCCATTGACCCACAAGTTTATGCAATTGTCTTAGGTCTTAATTCACAATTCTAGACCTACAAGACAACACTTAATTTTTTTAATTAAGTATTTGGGCTGATGGGTTAGGGTTTGGCATTTCAAAAATAATTTTTAAATTTGAAAGGTTTTATTTTCTGTTCACCAAATATGTTGACTCATTTCACAAATAGATCAGCACATTTCATAAATAGCAATCCTATTGCTAATTACATAACAGAAAATAACTCAATCAAAATAAATCATGAATATTCCTTTAGATCTAATCTAATACATTCATGATAAATTTCACAATTGAACCTTTACAATTAATTCTTTTCGCTGCTTCATCTGCATGGGATATAATTGCAGCGGCACCCCTACCGCCATAGGAGACCCCATCGAATGGGAGGAGAGGGCCTTTAAACCCTACTTTTCTCCTATGACCGGACGACCATGGCAACCAACCCAATTCGATTACTTGCTACTTGGATCAAGTATATCTAAATATATCAATTTTAAAATTTAAATTTTAAATTTCAAATTTCAAATTTTAAAATTTGAATTTTAAATTTCAAATAAATTTCAAAATTTAAATTTCAAAATTTTGAATTTCAAATTTTGAATTTCAAATTTTGAATTTTAAATTTTAAATTTCAAATTTAAAATTTCATCCAAATTTGAAATTTGAAATTTCAAAATTTGAATTTCAAAATTTTGAATTTTGAATTTTAAATTTCAAATTTTAAAATTTAAATTTCAAATTTTTGAATTTTGAATTTCGAACAACTTTCAAAATTTAAATTTTAAATTTTAAATTTTAAATTTTAAATTTTAAATTTAAACTTTTAGATTACTACTTAATCTACGCATGCAAATATATATATCATATCTAAAAACCCGCTCTAATACCATTTTGTGGGAAAATTCAGTACAGGGGTAAAATGGTAATTTTAAATTTTTTTCAAAATCATGATTTTACAGTGAAAATTATTAATTAATCTAATTAATTAATATAAATTTATCTTACACTAGGATCTAAATATGATATATAGTATGCATTCATTTAAATTTGAAATTCAAATTCGAACAGTAAACACTTTACTGTAATATGTTCAGAATACAATATCTTTGTACGGATAGTAGATCGCCGTAATCTGATCACCGTCGGGAGAGTCTGATCGTCGTGACATAGCCACATAGTGTGTTTGGCCTCTGCAGATCGTCCACACGAAGCTCCCGATCTAATCGACTCCTCACGAGTGCTAGCTCGTTGTAGAGCCTTTTTGACAGTCGATGCTGATCGAACTCCTTCGATCGATGTCTATCGATTCTTCGGATACTCTGGATCATCAACAGACATGCTTGAGAGGATGTTGAAGATCTTCTTGAGATTTTATGAGGTCACGACACTCGTAGCTTACTTTCTCACTTCCCGAACCCCAGGCTAAAACTCTATGGAACTCACCGAAAACTTTGCACCCACTTTTCTTTCCTTTCTTTCTTTTTCTCTTGGAAGGATATGGACTTTCTTCTCACGCACAAGACTTCTCACGCCCCAAAATTTTTCTCCAAAATTTTTTTTCTTGCATGCCCCACTCTTCTCCTCCTTTTATAACAACGTCAAATATCTTATCCAAAAGAAAGGATAAAGATGAGTAATTGCACATTTGAATTCAAATCAAATTTTGAATTCAAATGGACACAAACTCATCCCTTATCCACTAAAGGCGTGAGGTGTGGCTTAAATTATGCATGGAGTGATTTCATGAGAAATCTTTTCTCATGTAATGAATGGAGCGTAAAAAAAAGGATAAGGTGCAAAGATTGATTGCCCATTCAAATTCAAACTTTATTTTGAATTTGAATGGCCAACCAATCATCCTTATCCATTCATATGGTACATTAAAGTGGGGCATGGAGAGGGCTTGGTGTGAGAAAATAATTCATGAGAAGTTCCTTCTCATGAATTCAAATGGGTGCAATGGAAGTGAGGTGGCGCATGGAGATTGGGTCAAGGTGGTTTAATTATTTAAACCAACCTAATTGAACCAAATAATTTAGGTCCAATTAGACTAATTTAAATTCAACTAAATTAGGCTTAATTAGGCTCAATAAAATTTTAATCAAATCAAGAATTGACTAAGCCCAACCCCTGATCAAATCAGAGACCAAACCATCTCGACGATTAGGTCAACTCTTAACCTAATTGGGTCAAACCCAACTGAATCTAATTCAATTGGACTTGATCTAAAAATAATTACTCAATCAAATTAAATTAATTAGTGATTAAATCACTAATTAAACCTCTCATAAATACTGAGTCCAAATCCGATGGGCAATCGGGCATCAGAATTCATCGATATGTAACCCTGATCGAAAAGTCCCAACCAGTGGGACTCTTGACCCCGGTACCCATAATGTGTGGAACTCGTGATCAGAGAATCCTGATTCTCGATCACTGAGTCTCAAACATGTAGGATTCTACATCATCATTAGATCAGATAGGAACCTCTAATGTGTGTGACCCCACAGGTTTGAACCTAAGCCGGTAGCACAAGAACCAATTCCTGTACTAATCGAAGTGACCATCTAACAATGGTACCCGATATTCGGATAGATCGAAGAGTCGCAATCGCAACACTCAAAACCTACATGAATATGGTTACTGTATAATTCATCCTTTTGACCCCTGTGTTTAGGATGACTCAAGGTTAAACTATCAACCCTGATCAGATCATCTGAATCGTGCTCAACTCAAACAGTCCTATGACTCCTCACAAGGACTACCTTGGTCAAGGTTTTGCTAAATTGAAACATGACTGTACACAGCTCCTAAACTGGAGTGGTCAATCCCATCTTGACACACGCACCAACAAGTCAAGTACTTGACTACACCCAGCAGCCTTCCGTCACTGAATTAAAAATTCAGGTAGTCCAGTGCCTAAGTGCAGTGAGTTGCTTGCAAGTCATCGTGGCGGTCTCAGGTCGGAGGAATATATATACCCATATTCCATCGAAATAAATCTTGACAGCAAAAATAGCTCCAGAGTCGGTCACGTTCAGTGCTGATGTACCCTTACATCTCACCTGTATGCCATACCAGTGTCTCCACACTCATTGGTTAAGAGGACAACCAACCTATATGGCACACAACGACCTATGCTTGATAAACGTTGTCGTCTTTGGTAACAACGTATCATTTGGTTGCGAACAGATTTAAGGACTAAATGATAAATCCTCCTTTGTCAAGTCTAAATAGTCCTAAGGACTTCACCACAACATAGGAGTTCATTAGAAGATGAAACATTTTGTGATGAAAAATATCAAAATAATTTTTATTAATTCATAATTCATGTACAAATACAAAATGGGCACAACTGTCAACAGGCTGACAATTGGCTTTAGGACACTATTCCCAACAGCTTGAATTCTAGAGCCTTTATTCTATAGATCAAAGATGCAAATTTAGCCTCTTCAGCTAGGGAAGGTTGAACTTGATATACATCTCCTCTTGAAGGTGTGTGTCTGTCGGGTTTCCTAGTAATCTCTCATTGTAGGCTCTTTTCTGCTAGGTCCTCTAGAAATTGTCAGGCTTCTATGGGTTCTTTATTCATGAATTGACCCTGACACATTGATTCTAATATGATTCTTAAGTTTGGATCTAGTCCTTCATAAATGATTTGGCATAGCCTCCAGGTTTCTATTCCATGGTGTGGGCATTGACTCAAAAGGTTTTTAAAACGATCAAAGTACTTCCAAAAAGACTCATCTGGTAATTGATAAAATTGATTAATTTCATTCCTAAATTTGGCAGTGTTATGGTGTGGAAAATTTTTTTTCAGGAACACTCTAACAAAACCCTCCCATATGCAATGGATTGATTAGGAAGACCGTATAATCACTTTTTGGCACTATCTTTAAGGGCAAAGTTGATCAACCTAAGTTTTATAGCATCCTCAGTGAGCTGTTGAAGCCGCATCGTGACGCATACTTCCTCAAATTCTCTCAAAAAAATGTATGCATCCTCGATTCCGGTGAATTTGGGAAGCATGTTTATGATCTGAGGTTTGATTTCAAAATTGACATCAGTTTGTGGTAGTCGGATACATGAGGGTTGGGCTGTCCCAACTGGATAGCAAAGGTCTTTCAAGATCCTAGGTTCATATTCGGGTTCACCCATGGTGGGCTTAAGGTCTACTGGACTCGATGTAAAGTTTGGATCTATTCTCACTAATCGACCAGATAACCTTGTCCACGAAGAAATTTGAGAATTTTTAGTTATTTTTGTAATATTTTTTATTTTATTATTATTTTATATATTTTTTTAAAAAGAAGAGAAAATAGATAAGAAAAGAATTCTAAAGATGGGGGCCTAAAAAGTCCTAAATCTAGAGACGATAGAGAAGAGCATTTTAATTAGGGTTAATATTTGTAGGTTAGTAGTCACGTTATACAATCAATCCTAGCTAAGGATAACCCTAAATCTAGACAGCTCCTAACTTGTTAAGGTTGCCTTTAAACACTCCAGGCAAAAGACTAGCCACTCAACTAGCCAGATAAGTGTAAGGTTAGTGGGGGTCTCCCCGTTGCTTTCCTTAGACACCAACTGAGTTGGCCAGGTAAGCAAACGAAACTAATTAAATAACCACCTTTCTTCAGGATGTAGTTCTTGAACTACTTTTCTAGACACCAGTCAAACTGACTAACCCTAACCCGATCTTACTCTTAGGATCTCTTATCCTATTGAGCTCGAAAGTCCTTAGAGGCTAACGTCTAATTGATTTTAAGTTAAGGTTTAGGTCAATGCAATATGCAGGATGGTGGTTTGTGGGCCAAGAAAGGGTGATGAAATCTCCACCTTATCTTGTTTAGGGTTTGTGTCCTTAAGATATTTTATGGACTTATGTAATGCAAGAAGAAAAGATGACCAGATTTGATAGTTAGTTAAGAGTAAATTGATTTATTTTATTTTTTTAGATTTTGTGATTAAGTATCTAATTCCTTAAGTAAATTATGAGGTGTCAATGTAGAGATTTTTTTTTTGAAAGAAAATAAGTTTGACTAAGGAACTAGGTAAGTTAGAAAGAAACTAATTATTTTTTTTAAAAAAAAAAAGAATAATCATGTCTAGATCTCCGGCAACGGTACCAAAATTTGATCATTGTCTTAGGCGGTCAAGAATAAAAATCAACTCAAATTATATAAATAGGATGAGTAGGGATCATTTCCACGGAGATCTAGGACGATTATCTTTTTCTTTTAAGAAGAAATAAAAAGAAAATTGATTGTAGAAGGATTAACAAGAAATAGAATAATAAAAAATTAAAAATATAAATTAAATTATGAAAGAAAATAATTCAGAGAAATAATCCAAGAATTCTGAATCCACCATGCAAAGAGATTTATTTTCTTCCTTTTTTTATATTACAATATTTAATTTTTATAATTATGGTATTAGTATAGTTTATCTCCAAGAGATACGAACGATATTAGTAGATCACAGCTCATCCTGTTGGAGTATAAACTATCTAAATTTAATTACAAGATCTAAGATTTAATCTAGCATACCATGATCTATCTCTTCAAAGCATGTACCGTATCATAGATCACGGCACGTCAATAGAGAGTATAGGCCGTGTAGGCCAGATCAATACCTCAGAAAAAAAAAAGATATAAAATAAAAGTAAAATTTTATTATATAAAAATTAAATATAAAAAAAAAAAATAAAAACTCATTTACAGGCTTCATCATATTTCTAGATTAAAGGGATTTAGCCACGCATCAAGCTCTCTAGCTCCATAATCTTTCAATAATTGATCCCTAAAGCTCTTTGAATTTTTTTCTCTATTTTTTCCTTGCTTTTTCTTTGATTTTTTTTCTCTTAAAGCTTATTCCCAGACCTCTTATTTATAGATAAATTTTTTATAATTTTTTGGTAAAGAAAAAGAGTCCTAAAATCCTTAGAAAACGTATTGATCTCCTAGAAATATTTTTGGCCGTCGGATCTGGATTGAACCGCTCAGATCAGCCCAAAAAATAGCCTTTTACTCCTTATCAGAGTCGGATTCGATTCTGACCGTCTGATCGCGCTTTAGATAAGATCTGGACCATCAATCAGTGCTTCTGATCTCCTATTCAAAGTCGGAAGCATCTTCAGTCGTTGGATCGCGTGATAGATCGCTTCTGGACCGTCAGATCGTGCAAAAGAGTCCTCTTATAAACCGACAATGAACAGCATCCGTTGGATGTAAGTCGGATTGAATCTCAGCCGTTGGATCGTGCCCAGGATCTTTCTCTCACTGAGAACTGCACCTGTGGACCACCTGAAGTTTCCTGTGGACCGCGTCCTGATTCTGTGGACCGACCGGCCAGTCCACCATGCACTAGAGGCTATTTTTAATAGGGCTGGAACTGGGCCGGGCCGGGCCGGGTTCTACCCCTGCCCGAGCCCGGCCCGAAAAATTTTTTCGGGCTTCGGGCCGGGCCTAGGCCCGATTTTTTTGAAAAAATACAGGCCCGAGCCCGGCCCGAACCCAATTGGGCTGGCCCGATTCCAAATTGGTATAAGGTGTAAGGTCCGAACCCAATCGGGCCTGGGTGAGATTGTTGCGGTCCTTGCAAAGAGAGGGGATGAGCGGGGGAGGGGATGGTCGGAGGCAAGGGAGAAGAGGGAGGAGCGGGGGGAATGGAGGAGTACCGGAGAACGTCGCTTACCAGAAGGCTCCCACTGTCGTGCCGTCGAGCATCCCCTCCATCGAGAGCTCCTACGGCAGCATCGCAGCCGACGGCTTCGAATCGCCGCCCAACACGCTGATGGAGCCCATTTGCGACACCGTCCGGTGGGATCTATCGCAGATCGCCAATAATCTGAAGTTGATCATCTTTCCGAACTCCTTCTAGGAGGATCCGGACAAGATGCTCCGAGATTGGGACCTTTAGGACTGTTGATCGAAGAGCTCCGCCACCATCAACGCCTTCGACTCTCCTCCCCCATAGCCGCCATCTCCCGCAGCCAAGTCCACTGCCGCCTCCACCTCCGACATCGGTGCGTCGTCTTTTCCCGACAGCGGCTCCCTCCGATCAAGAGGAAGACTTCCCACTCCGTCGACTCCGATTTGATTGTACCAGAGTCCAGGCAAAGGCGAAGGAGGGACTAGAGGGCGGAAGAAATATCGGGCCTGACTTTGGGCCTGATTCGGGCTTGAGCTCGGGCCGGGCTCGGGCCGGGCCAAAGGTTTGCCCGAGCCCGGCCCGAAAGCAAATCGGGCCCAATTTTCTAGGCTCGAGCCCAGCCCGAAAAATTTTGGGCCGAGACTGAAGCCCGGCCCGAAGCCGGTCTGGCCCGATGGGCCTCGGGCCGGGCCGAGCCCACTTCCAGCCTTAATTTTTAAGGTTATTTAGGATATTTTGGCTCCGTTTTTGCTTCGATTTTTATCTGAAAAATTGAAAAAAATATGCATTAAATTTTTCAAAAATTTTTCTTCATTTTGGTGCTTAAATTACTTAATTAAATTAACATCTTGTTTTTCATAAATATATCTAATTACATTTTTTTTTAAAATTATTTATTTTTTAAAAAAATTTAATAAATTTATGAAATTAGATTTTTAAGAAGATGTTAACATTATAAATTACCAAAAATATCTATAATAAATATAAAAATATACCACTTATCACTCGTGCTGCTCTAGGATTGATCTTCAAATGATCATTTCTACATACTCTCTAATCTTGGACCTGAAAATATTTTGGGATCGACTCCTAAAAATCCATGGTTGACTTGTATAATGTGCCAGTCTAATCCGATATACCGGAGTCTACTTATAAATTTTGGGGTCGACTTTGGAACCTTTCAAAAAATAATTGTCTTTTGTTTAAGCCAGTGGTCATTTAGGGGTCGGCTCCTAATTGTTTGAGATCGATTTGTATAATTTATCTTTGAAGTCTTTTTGATTTAGCTTCTTTGAAAATATTTATTCTTTAATTTAATGTATTTTTATGAGTATCTGAGAGATCTTACATCTATTCTTGAAATATACAATTAGTACTATTTGTACTTAAGTATGTTGTTATCATCAAAATCAAATCTTAGCTCAATAGTATGCATGAATTCGAAGAGGTGAAAAAATTACGGGGACTATGCTTGAGAAGCATGACATTCGTGAGAATTTTTAATTGAATAAAATATTTAAATTAAAAGAGAAATAGGCCAGGGCATATGTCTTTGAGTTTTTCAACCAGCATGAAAAGCATACAATTTAGTGAAAGATTTAATTCTATTTTAAGAAACTATTTAAAGTCGGATATGAACTTGATACGATTCTTTAGACATTTCGAGATGGTAGTTGATGATAGGAGATGCAAAGTTTGTAAAAGAAAGGGAGAAAGCCCATAAAATCCAAACTTCCAAATGTTGAAACGACACCACATGTTCCATTGGGTTATAATTTTTCCAAAGTGATATACTTATGAACATCTAGCATTTTTCCATATTAAGCATAAGACTAACCTCCTCTTTGATAACTACTGTGACTGACGTAGAGTTTGGACTCATTATAAGTAAATGCTCCTATTTCTTTCATACCATATCAAACATATTAGGTTGTTACTTTATTTATTATATTCTAATCAAATTCTAATTATTCATTATATTTTAGATTTACTAATCTAGTCATGCACTTATTGTGAGTTGTTAGTATATCTACGTTGCTGTATCTTGGATAAACCAACAAGATCAATTCACTATTGTTCCAAGTTTCACTCAATTATTAAGGGTAAATTATTTTGAAAACTGAGATTATACCACTATACATAAAGTTATTTATGTTTAGCTTATAGAAGCAGCTAAAAGTTTTGCATCTTTTTGTTCCTTACAACATTCAGCATTAAATGCATCATTTCAAACTTGTAGGCATCAAATAGTGCTCAACATAGCCTGGTATAATGAATATGCCATTATAGTATTGTATCTTTTCTAGGTTGTATTATATAAATAATGTTGTCATTCTAACATTTTATTTTGTCATTCTAACATTTTATTTTAGGCAAGAAGTATTGGAAACAAGCAAGTGCCAATGAGTTCGAGTACTTCTTTTGAGAAGGATAACAAATTTTTTTTTTTGACATGTGCTAATTTCTTCACCACAAATACTCCTTTTTGGCTTTTTTCATGAAAATGTCATCAATCTATTGTGACGTGATAATTTTGTTTAAGTTGTGTTGGGGGATACCGACCGACCCCGCTCACGACGGCTTATGATCGGACGTACCCGATCGACCGACCGACCGACCCCGCTCACGATGGCTTATGATCGAACGTACCCGATCGACTAACGGACCGATCGGACGCCATCACCGGCCGATCAACGGCCCTTTACCGACTGAGGATATGTCGGTCGGGCAGGCCTTTCCCACTCTCCCTACCGACTGAACCGGGAAGTCCGATGGCCGACTCTTGCAACAGGCCCGGCTGATTATCAGAAGGGCCCGAATCTTCGTCCGACGCCACACAGATGGCCACCGACCTAGGGTCGGTCGACTCCTCCGATCGCCGTACGGCATCAGAGACTGTCAGCCCTGACAGCAACATGCGGCATTGCCACCTAAGGGCGCTGTCCCGCCTGGGGCATTGTCAACCCTAGTGATTTGACAGCCCCACGGCGATGTGACACTTTCACGGTGACTCTGACAGTCTACAGTGAGTTGACAATTCCTCAATTGTCTGCGCCATTAATGACGGCGCCATACCACGCTCCACTATATATATCGGGGAAGGCAACAGTGCAAGGGGCCCTGAAAGAAAAGAACAGGCTTGCTCCCTCTCCCTTTCACTCTCTCACTCTCTCGATTGAGCTCTCTGTCTTCATTTCACTGTTGCCCAGTCACCTCTCTGACTTGACCGTCGGAGGGTCCCCGCCGGAGCCGCCTCCGGTCAGTGTGGACTTCCTTTTTTTTGCAGGTGCTCGTTCCCGATGACCAGGCGATGAGGGGATTGGCCGCAATAGATTGGCGCACCAGGAAGGGGGGACGCAGGCATTCTCAAGCAGTAGCTACTAATGACAAAGACAAGAGCCCAACGATCGAGAGTCACAGGGTCAGCGAGGTGCTCTTCCCACCGGGAAGAGGCCTCTCCGCCACCCCCCACGGCGGAACCCAGCTCTCCGCACCCCGCGGTGACCATGGAGGCGCAGATCGCAGCAATCGTACGGCAGATGACCGTGCTGACGGATGCGGTCAAGAGCCTCCAGCAACAACCGACGGCACGCCCGATGCCCTCCAGGAGCAGCCGCCGACGCCCGCGTCGATCTCTGTCGTCTCCACGCGAGCGCCTGCCACAGCACTCTCACGGAGAGGAGGAGGGGCGGCCACGGCGTGATGTCCGCCAATCCCAGCAGCTCTCTCCTTCCCTGCTGGAATGGGCGAGGAGGGAGAAGCGACCGCGAACGCCATCCGCATCCCTCTCGGAATCTTCTGGAGACTCCACTCCTGGGGTCTCCCAGCACCGACGAACGGACGACTACGAACGCAGGTTCGAGGAAATCGACCGTCGGCTTGCGCTGCTGCAGGTGGACGGGCAGAAGTCTTCGAATGACGTCGACTTTCAGACCGCCCAACCTCTCTCCCGACTCATTCTCGACGAACCGATCCCCAGTCGGTTCAAGATGCCGCACGTGGAGCCCTACGATGGCTCCACCGACCCAATCGACCACCTGGAGAGCTATAAAGCTCTCATGACGATTCAGGGGGCAACCGACACTCTCTTTTGCATCGGCTTCCCCGCCACACTCTGCAAGGCTGCCAGGGCCTGGTACTCCGATCTCCGATCGGGAAGTATCCACTCCTTCGGGCAGCTCGAGCACTCTTTCATGGCTCACTTCAGCACAAGCCGGAAGCCGCCGCGAACGTCGGACAGCCTTTTCTCCCTCAAACAGGGAGAAAATGAGACGCTCCGATACTTCGTGACGTGATTCAACGCGGCCACGCTTGAGGTCCGGGACCTCAACGAAGACATGGCTATCTCAGCCATGAAACGGGGGCTGAGGGCATCTCGATTCACCTACTCTCTGGACAAGACCCTCCCCCGTACATATGCCGAATTGCTGGAGCGCGCGTACAAGTATATGCGCGCAGACGAAGGGGCCTCCGACCGACGCTCGATCGAGTTCAAGGGTCTGAAGGAAAAACGAAGGAAGGGTCGGGACCCTGCCGAACCTAGCAAGCCCCCGACCGACGGTCGGGTCTCGCCACCAAGACGGAACCAAAAGTCACCCCGACGGCAGACTCCCAGGCCGGCACGCCCCAGGTATGACTCCTACACTCCTCTCTCCGCTCCCCGTGCGCATATTTTAATGGAGATCGAGGGGGAAGAATACCTGCGACGGCCTCCACCTTTGAAGGCAAGAGGCCTCGACCGACGGAAGTACTGCCGATTCCACCGGGGCCACGGCCACAATACCGAGCAATGCATCCAGCTTAAGGATGAGATCGAAGCTCTCATCCACCGAGGGTATCTAGAAAAATTTTGGAGGAACCCGCCGACTCGACCTGTGGCCGACCGACGACCCCAGCCGACTGAGGAAGCGACCACCAATCAGCCGACGGCAGGGGTCATCAACATGATTTCCAAACGACTTGGCCCGAGGACGTCTGTTGAAGGGGAGCCCATGAAGAAGCCGCGCCCGAACGACGTGATCACTTTTACAGAAGAAGATGTTCGGGGCATCCAGACTCCCCACGATGATGCTGTTGTTGTTTCGGCAACAATAGCAAACTATGATGTAAAAAGAATTTTTGTAGATAATGAAAGTTCGACAAATATTTTGTTTTACTCAACCTTCTCCCGGATGCGACTGTCTACCGACCGACTCAAGAGGGTCTCTACGCCCTTGATAGGCTTTGCCGGGGATGCCGTCTCGACGGAAGGTGAAGTTACCCTACCCGTGACGGTCGGTTCCGAACCACGACAAAGCACGGTTCATTTGACTTTTGTGGTCGTCCAAGTGCCTTCGGCCTACAACGCTATACTCGAAAGACCCGGACTTAACGCCCTCAAGGCGGTCGTCTCGACTTACCATCTCCTAGTTCGGTTTTCGATAAGGAACGGAGTTGGGGAGATGCACGGAGACCAACAGCTCGCTCGTCGATGCTTCCAGATCTCCGCTCAGAACGACGGGATGAGGGGCTCCCTGACAATCGACAAACTAGACCAACGAGAGGAGGGAGAACGGGGCTCGCCGGCCAAACAACTCGCATCAATCCCGATTGGGGAAGACCCCGACCGAAAGGTGTGGGTCGGGTCTCAACTACCCGACCCAGAACGACGACGGTTGACGGAGCTGCTAACGGCCAACGTCGATATATTTGCCTGGTCGGCAGCAGACATGTCGGGCATCCTCCCAGAAACAATAACCCACCGACTCAACATCGACCCGACGATGAGGCCGGTGAGGCAGAAGAAAAGGTCCTTTGCTCCCGAAAGACAGAGGGCCATCGACGAAGAAGTAGACAAGCTGCTCGAGGCGGGCTTCATCAGAGAAGCCACGTATCCCGATTGGCTCGCCAATGTTGTCATGGTCAAAAAAGCCAACGGGAAGTGGAGGATTTGCATCGACTATACCGACCTAAATCGGGCCTGTCCAAAAGATAGTTTTCTACTTCCAAAGATCGATCAGCTGGTGGATGCGACGTCCGGATTTCAACTGCTCAGCTTCATGGATGCCTTTGCAGGGTACAACCAGATCCGGATGGTGCCTGAAGACGAGGAGCACACTGCCTTCGTGACCCCCAAGGGCCTCTACTGTTATCGAGTGATGCCCTTCGGGTTGAAGAACGCCGGCGCCACCTACCAACGATTTGTCAATAAGGTCTTTAAAGACCAGATCGGGCGCAACATGGAGGTATATGTGGATGACATACTGGTGAAAAGTACGTAGATTCCAGATCACGTTCAGGACCTCGAAGAAGCCTTTCGCACTCTACGTCAACATCGAATGAAGCTGAATCCGACTAAGTGCGCTTTCGGGGTAACCTCAGGGAAGTTCCTCGGATTCCTCATTTCTCAGAGAGGGATCGAGGCCAACCCTGAGAAAATAAAGGCGATCGTCGACATGCATCATCCGAACACCAAGAAGGAGGTCCAGCAGCTGAATGGAAAAATTGTTGCTGTCAGTCGGTTTATTTCTCGATCAGCTGAAAGGTGCCTCCCATTTTTCAAAACTCTACGGTAGTCGAAGGGTTTTTCTTGGTCGGATGAATGCCAACGGGCCTTCGAAGATCTGAAGAAGTACCTAGCTTCCCCGCCGCTGCTCGTGAAACCGCAGATCGGGGAGACCTTGTATCTCTATTTGGCCACCTCCTCTGAGGCGATCAGTTCGGTGCTCGTCCGAGAAAATGAGGGCCGAACCCATCAGCCTATCTACTATACCAGCAGAGTGCTCCACGGCGCTGAAGCTCGATATTCGGAGACAGAAAAAATAATTTTCGCCTTGACCGTCTCCGCACAACGACTCCGCCCATACTTCCAGGCTCATGCCATAGTGGTTCTCACCAACCAGCCCCTGAGGGCGATCCTACGCCGACCGGACACATCGGGACGACTGGCGAAGTGGGCGATGAAGCTCAGCGAGTTCGACATACAGTACCGACCGCGGCCTGCCTTGAAGGCTCAGGTCCTAGCCGACTTCATCGCCGAGTGCCCGACCACCGACCAAGGGTCGGGAGCTGCGGACCCGGGGCGAGATGCAGTCTCCGAGCCAGACCCGGTCTCTACTTGGGTACTGCACATCGACGGAGCTTCAAACGCTCAGGGGAGCGGGGCTGGGTTCCTGCTCACCAACTCGGATGGGGTGGTCACCGAGTACGCCCTCCGATTTTTCTTCAAAGCCTCCAATAACCAAGCCGAGTACGAAGCGCTCCTCGCCGGCTTGAGGATGACGAGGGAACTGGGCATCGACAGCCTCCGGGCGTTCTTCGATTCTCAGCTGATCGTGGGGCAGGTCAAAGGTGAATTCGAGGAGCGAGATCCGACCATGGCCAAATATCTCCAGAAAGTGAAGGACCTCATAGCGCGCCTCAGGTATTTTGAAATTTCCCACATCCCTAGGTCGGAGAACGCCCGTGCCGACGCACTCTCCAGACTGGCGACTTCGACTTTCGACTCTTTGGGCCGGACGTTCGTGGAGAATCTCGAGCAGCCGAGTGTCGACCGGATCGAAGAAGTACTGCAGCTGGCAGCTGAATCAAGCTGGATGGATCCGATTGTTCGGTTCCTGACTGACAGAATCAGTCCTGAAGATCCCACGGAGGCCAAGCGGCTCCGATGGTCGGCCTCCCAATATGTGATCATGGATGGCCGACTCTATAAAATGTCGTTCTCCCTTCCCTTGCTTAGGTGCTTGGGACCGACCGACGCAGACTACGCTCTCCGAGAAGTGCATGAAGAGATCTGCGGAAATCACTTGGGGGGCAAGTCTCTAGCCTACAAAGTCTTGCGACAGGGTTACTACTGGCCCACCATGAGGAAGGATGCGGCTGAGTTGGTCCGGAGGTGCGAACCTTGCCAGAAGTACGCCAACGTGCAGCACCAACCGGTCAGCCAAATCGCTCCCATGGTTGCTCCATGGCCCTTCGCCCAATGGGGAGTCGATATTCTCGATCCTTTCCCTCCGGCGTCAGATCAAAAAAAGTTCATAGTTATCGCCATCGACTACTTCACCAAGTGGGTGGAGGCCGAGCCCTTGGCGCAGATTACCGAACGAAAGATGGAGGACTTTATCCAAAAATTCATCATCTTCATGTTCGGATTGCCGCACACCATTATCACCGACAATGGGCGGCAATTCGACAACCAAGATTTCAGAGATTTCTGCGCAAGGTTTCACATTACGCACCGACTGACTTCAGTCGGGCACCCACAGTCCAACGACGAAGTCGAGGTGACCAACCGGACCATACTACACGGGCTCAAAACCCGACTAAACGAAGCCAAAGGCCTCTGGGTCGACGAGCTAGGCTCCGTTCTGTGGGCTTACCGAACGACCCCCCGCGTGCCGATCGGGGAGTCGCCTTTTGGTTTAGCCTATGGGACGGAAGCAATGATCCCACTCGAGATCGGGCTGCCGTCTACAAGGGTCGAGCGGTATCAAGAGCCGGACAACTCTGATTGCCGGAGAGCCGACTTAGACCTCCTCCCCGAACTGCGAAATGAGGCTCAACTTCGCATGGCTTCCTACCGACAGAAGGTAGCCCGGTATTACAATGCCAAGGTCAGACCAAAGCTTTTCAGGCCTGGTGACTTGGTCCTGAGAAAGGCAGAGGTCTCGAAACCCCTGGACCAAGGAAAGCTGGCTCCAAACTGGGAAGGGCCCTACACGATGACAGACACCTATGGTCCGAGGGCCTACCGCCTGGAGACTCTGGAAGGAAAACCCATTCCCCGAACATGGAACGCCGATAACCTGAAGTTGTATCATCAATGAACTTTGTACCTGTTCATTCGGAATGCGAATCCAGTTTGAAATCTCGGAGTTTTAACTCTTCGACTGACGATCGACGCTCACCAGGGTCGAGCCCCGACGTGCCGACTCGGACTTGGTGTCTGCCTGAGACCAACGGCACCATCGTCGATGATACATCGGACCCTTACAAGGACCGATACACCTACATTGATGGGAGTTGACACTCCTTCGACAATCGATGATACATCGGACTCTCACAAAGGCCGATATATCTACATGGACGGGAGTCACACTCCTTCGATGATAGACGAAACATCGGACCCTTACGAGGGTCGATATATCTATATTGATGGGAGTTGACACTCCTTCTACGGTCGAACTTTCGGGCCAGACAATCGGCTAACCACCGATTAAGCCCCGACCAAAGAAAGGCGAAATGCCTACGCGACTGCTCTCGCGACTTACCGACCTAGCTACGGCCGATCGAAGGGTATTCGGCTTACCACCGTCTATCGCATGATGCGACCTCAGTCGCATTCATGACTCACCGACCGAGCTACGGCCGGTCGGAAGATATTCGGCTTATCACCGTATATCATTTGGCGCAGTGGGGATACCCGACACAAGGGTATCGGGATCCGACTTATCGGTGTTCCTCCGACTAAGCGCGTCAGACGACATTCGACTGAACGCGTCGGAAGAAGACCTGACTATCGAACCTTTATCCAACGGTCGGTCGGTTTTCCGACTCAAATGAAGGACGCCCGACTTATGACCTCGACCATTGAAGGCCGAGCCAAAGTCGGGACATGTCCTACTTTCACGACAGCACGAGCTGCCGAACGATCTAACAGACCTATATGAGTTGGCAGTTTACGTGTTCAGATGCATTCTACAACACATGAAAGAAAGAAAAACAGGCAGAGGGAAAAAAGTTTAAATCTATAACTGTAACTTCATTGAAGATCAAAAGAAGTTTACAAAAGTCAAGCCGAAGCCCAGTTACAAGTGTTCTGAGAAGAAGAAATAAAAAGGACAACGGGGCCATGGTCATCCTTCTGAGTCAATCTCCTCGACCGATGGAAGGTCGGGGATGACCGGCGTGTCCACCGCGATCGACACTGGGTCGACGGTCGAAGCAGGGTCGTTGGTCGGCAAGGGACTGGCAGTCGGCAATGGGTCACGAGTCGCAGCCGTCTCTCCTTTGGCAACTTGTTCCTGGACGGCCTCTTCCGCCACGGCGATGCCTCCCGACGACGGGTCGGCCATCTCTTCCGTGGCTTGATCCTCGGCTCCCGACGGAACGATACCGCTGAGGTCCAGCTCTGGGTACAGGGCTTGGACCGCATCCCGACCATCCTCGTACCCCACCCGGTACGACGCGAAGCCAGACTCCAACATTTCCTCCCGGTACTGGTCAGTGGTGCGGAAGTCGTCCACCGCCCGACTCGCCGACTCCTTCGCCGACCTTGCTTTCTCTTCCGCCCGGCCGAGAGAGTCCCTTGCTGACTCTGCCTCTACCTTCGATATGTCGGCGTCGGCTTGAGCGATCGACAGGTCCTCCTCAGCCTTGGCGAGTTTCTCCAGGCTGACTCGGAGCTACTCACGCTCACCCTCGAGTTCGGCGGCGACGCCGTCACGCTCGCGCCGCAGACGGTGCACGGTCCGACCCTTGCGTTTGGCTTCTTTCCGGGCCGACTTGAGCTCGGACCCGAGACGAGAGACCTCATCCACCAGTTTCGCCTCCCGGTCGGTCGACTGCTTTAGGTGGTCGACCAGCATTGCCCGGTCGGCTTCGACCGCCGCCGCCCTGTCTTTTCAAGCCGCCCGGACGTTCCCGAACCTCCGGTACCCAGCTTCGAGTTCGGACATGATGTAGATCAGTTGCCGACGTAAGCGTTTCGTCAGAAAAGCAAAGAAAATATTAAGGAAGGAGGAGGCGAAGCGGAGCTTACCTCGACCATGGCCGGATAAAATGAAGATAATATCTCGGTCACTTGCCGAGACCTCAGCGCCTCCACGTCGGCTGGGAGGAGGATCCCCTGGCACAGCCTCTTGGCAAGGTTGTGGTCAGCCAGCGCCGACGCACCTTCGGGGAACTGAGCGCTGGGCGGCACAGTCCGACTCCCCGACCTCGTATCGTCCGCAGGGTCCATCGGGGCCTTTCCCCGATCGGCCACCCCGACCGGCGGAACCGGCAGGGAGGGATGCTCGAGTTTGACGCGGCACCCCCCGTTGTGGCTGCAGATGCCGTTGGTTGATGTTCGGGTTCCTGATCATCATCCGGCGCCACACCTGCCGGCGAAACCGCCGATGTTCCTTCCGCCGCTTCCTCCGCCGGCCTCTCCTCCGGTTGCGCTGCCGGAGCCGCGAGTGCTATCACCGGCTCCGACTGGTCGATCGTCGATGCCTCGACGGTCGGCACCGCTGGGGTGGGCTTCTTCGGCAGACGCGAAGGTCCTGCCCCCGATGCCGGCCTCTTCCTCGCTGCGTACTGTCGGATCTCGACGTCGGTCGGCCGCATCCTCGGAGGTGTCCTTGCGATACCGACAGAAATATTAATCTGAGAATCGGAATAAGGGCCGAATGAAAAGAGAACCGAGGGATCGGGCGATACCTAGTCGGGGGATCAAGCTCAGGCCAGCGTCATAGAGAGCTTGTTCGGTAACAAGCTCCCTCTGCTTCGGGACCGACATATCCTTGAGTCGGTGGAAGTCCTCCCGGTCGTCCGCCTCCACCCGGCTGTTCTCGTTTGCTTCGGTCCGAGGCACGCCCCAGTGAGAAGGAAAGCCCCAGGGAGAAGGAGATGAAGAAAAAACTGGTTCTTCCACCTGTGGATGGACGATGGAAGACCAGTGATGAAGGAAAGACCCTTCCGGGGTTGAAGAGCCACCATCCTCGAGCCTTAGGGTGGGGTCGGAGCACAAAAAATATCCGAAAGAGCGAGATGCGAGGGTTTGGTTGGCAGAAGCTGACACAACAAAGCGAAGCTGATTATTAGTCGGACAGAGTTCGATGCCAGTTGCGCCGAACAAAGTCCGTAATAATCCAGCAGATTCTGGACGAACTCCGAAATCGGGAAGACGAAGACCTGCGCGGAGATCTTCGACGTACAGCGCCAATTGGCCCGATGGAGGGTTGTTAAACCCGACCGCCGACCCCTGGGGCGAAAAGTTGAAACTGCTTCGGGATGCGATACTGATCCCGAAGCCGATCAACGTTCGGCCCCGAAAGCGAGGAAACCTCAACTTCGGAGTCGATCGAGGGTCATCGATCGGATTTCCGATCGAGCCCCCGAGATGGATTTCCGGCCATCGCACCAGAACCGAGGGAAAGGCGAGGCCGAGAAAAGAAGAAGAAGAAGAAAAGAAGAAGAAGAAGAAGAAGGGGAAGGATCACAA